>NC_067238.1:32271748-32449248 GCF_019924925.1 Ctenopharyngodon idella
CCAGAAAGCATTGCTATGTCCAGAAAAAAAAAGAAAAGAAATATCATTAGACTATATAGAGAGGGTTACAGAAAAATAACACAGCTGTGATCATTGCAGATGCAGACAGTGTATTTTTAGAATGAAATTGTGGAAATATTTTAAACATTTGTACGTTTACTAAATGCATGATTAAAGCAAACTACACACTGGACATTAATTCTTTCTTCAGTGCCCCTCTGTCAACTCCTGGCTCTCCCTGTCACAATTCGTCATATTCCGGAAAAATGCAAAGTCATCAGAATTGTCCATTTTTTACAAGTTGCCTTTGGCATGCGGACCAATTCAGGTGCATCTGGTCGCAGTCATATCATATCAAGCTCATCCCGCAATGGAACGATGTACAGCAAGTTCTTCCCACCACCAGAAGCACGTTTGATCACAGATCCTGATGAATCACATTTTTTTTTACATCACGTGGATGGCCGGGTGCGTGTGCGTCTCTTACCTGGGGATCACATGGCACCAGGATGCACTATGGGAAGAAGGCAAGCCGGTGGAGGCGGTGTGATGCTTTGGGCAATGTTCTGCTGGGAAACCTTGGGTCCTGCCATCCATGTGGATGTTACTTTGACACGTACCACCTACCTAAGCATTGTTGCAGACCATGTACACCCTTTCATGGAAACGGTATTCCCTGGTGGCTGTGGCCTCTTTCAGCAGGATAATGCTCCTGCCACAAAGCAGAAATGGTTCAGGAATGGTTTGAGGAGCACAACGAGTTTGCGGTGTTGACTTGGCCTCCAAATTCCCCAGATCTCAATCCAATCGAGCATTTGTGGGATGTGCTGAACAAACAAGTCCGATCCATGGAGTCTCCACCTCACAACTTACAGGACTTGAAGGATCTGCTGCTAACATCTTGGTCCAGATACCACAGCACACCTTCAGGGGTCTAGAGGAGTCCATGCCTCGACGGGTCAGGGCTGTTTTGGCAGCAAAAGGGGGACCAACACAATATTAGGAAGGTGGTCATAATGTTATGCCTGATTGATGTAACAGTAGTGTATAATGAGATTTAGTGATATAACATCAACATCACAAATGACACAAAAGACAAATGTATGGTAAATGTAGTGAGACAAATGTATGGTAAAGATATAATAATATATCATTAATAATAAAAATATTAAAAATTACCTTATCAGCTTGTGATTAGTGTCTATATGGACAAGAGACAAAAGAGGAGGAACAGAGTATATACGCATGACAGCTGGACCATCCATGAAAGTACACCTGCACCATCCACACATTGATTTTATGCTGTCTCTCCACACCAATTTCTACAATCAGAAACAGGTCAACTGTAGTCATTTTGCACTTGATCTACTTACTCACCGCTCATCTCCTGACTCGCTCTCCCATCACAGACAATTTATTTTTCACTGCGAAATGCAACTGCCTTAGTATCATGTTGCATAGTCCACCAGTACTAATGCAAAGTGATGCCCGTGTGAAGATCATTCTAATGGCCTGATGAGGTCCATAATAATTCGTTCGATGGGGACCTGCATCAATGGTAACAGGTGCAATTTTTGCACTTTTGGGGTGGCCGGTGGATTTAAAAAGTGAAAGTTACATGACTTAGATTTTGTGCTCTGCATTTCACCCATCTAAGTGCACACACACAGAGCAGTGAGTATTTAACACACACACACACACCGTGAACACACAACCGTGAACACACAACCGGAGCATGGGTAACCTCAGTTGTGGGTAATGAGGGTGGAAGTGAGCGCTGTGTCATCTCTTAACATTAGTAAAATGCATGTTGTGTTGTAATATGGTACATTTGAAGAAGAAATTGAGCAACATCACATTCGCAATCATAGACTTGTCTGATGGGAACTAGGAGTCTTTCTATATATACAGATTCATACATAATAGTAGTTCTTTAAACAAGGAATCAATTTCAATTATACAAATAACTTGTATAATCTGCTTTGGAGTTTTGAATGCCCTGATTACATTTATTTATTTATTTATTTTTGCTTTATTTTTCTTTTGCCAGAGCTTCTGCTCTACATATTACAACAAAACATCCCAATGCTGCAACAACTGTCTGACAGCCTTGAGATATACGATCTTATCAAAAAGTCCTGCAGAGAAAGCCACAGGAGTGTCACAATCTCTTCATCATAGAAATATAATGACAGAGTATGTACAGTTGCAAGAAAAAGTGTGTGAACCACTTGCAGAATCTGTGAAAATGTTAGTAATTTTAACAAAATAAGGGAGATCATACAAAATGCATGTTATTTTTTATTTTGTACTGTCCTGAGTAAGATATTTTACATAAAAGATGTTTACATATAATCCACAAGAAAAAATAGCTGAATTTATTAAAATAACCCCATTCATAAGTATGTGAACCATTGATTCTTAATACTGTGTGTGGTTACCTGGATGATCTACGACTGTTTGTTTGTTGTGTGATGGTTGTTCATGATTCTCTTGTTTGTTCTGAGCAGTTAAACTGAGCTCTGTTTTTTGATTTGAAGATCAAGGTAAATTGTATTTAATTTGTCTTCCGGGAAACATGTAGGTATCTTCTGTTGCTTCCGAAGGGCAGTACTAAATGAAAAAAATGATATTTAAACGAAATAAGAAAAATTTGTACATCTTCATCCTGTTCAAAAGTTTTCACCCCCCGTCTATTAATGCATCGTGTTTCCTTCTGAAGCATCAGTGAATGTTTGAACCTTTTTTTTTGTCTTATGGATTATATGTAAACATCTTTTATGTAAAATATCTTACTCAGGACAGAACTAAATAAAAAATAACATGGATTTTGTATGATCTCTCTTATTTTGTTAAAATTTTTTGTTTAAAATTTTGCACATTTTCACAGATTCTGCAAGTGGTTTACATACTTTTTCTTGCAACTGTAGAAATACTGTTTTGAGAATTAATTAATTAATTAATTAATTAATTAATTTATTTATTTATTTATTTATTTATTTTGTCGTATGGCACAAATTACAAATATTAAAATCCATTTTTGTGCTTTTCATTTTGCTGTTTAGGTCGACTCCCATTACATTTTATCCCACCTAGCCCCAGAGATGAGCCCAACTGGTTCAATTAAACAAGTGAAAGAGTCAAGTCAAGTCAAGTCACCTTTATTTATATAGCGCTTTTTACAATGCAGATTGTGTCAAAGCAGCTTTACATTGATAACTGGTATATAATCAGTCAAAAATCATGAAGGTATGGACTAAAAAAATATAGTATAATGTGCTGTCATTTGATATCCAGGTGTAAATATGCTACTGTAGTTCCCAATTTAAAGGGTATAAATAAACTAATTGTCACGGAGTCAGTTCCCACTACCAACACTCAGCACACATCGTCACCGGATCTCCACGCTCTGCCCACTCGTTCACAATCACCAGAGTACTGATCAGCGGCACCTGCACCTCATCACACCAGCACTATAAGAACACTCACGTCCCACACTTCAGTGTCTGGTTTTGTTTATACATACCTGGACTTCTTACCTCTCCTCCGATGTCTCCGTGTTCCCACTCCTTCGTCAAGTCTTGTCTTCCCTCGTTGATACTTCTCCAAAAGAGAAAGGACTCTGTTATTGCTCAGCTAAGTGACTATACTCAACGTGCTCATATCTGCAAACTACTCACCTGTGTTGTTCCTGTGTTCGTGCCTCTGTTTCTGAATAAACCACCTGTTGAATACTTACCCTCTTGTTCCTGTCTGGGTCTGACACTAATGCATTAATTCCAATTTCAGCTCTTTATTTCTTCTGAAGACACACAACCAGAAGATGTGGCAGCAGTAGAAACCTTGTCTACTGAAGATAATGCAGTGGATGACTTTTTTTTTTTTTTTTTTTTGTACTGTGGAGAAGTCTTAATTTGGTATTTTTCCATCTAGTTGTAGCCAGTATACTGTTCTATTTCATTCCAGTCAATACGCCACCATATGGGTTCCTCTCGCTAGAGGGCTATCTGTCAGGAGATCGTATATCAAATTAATGCGCTGCACCCACACGTAATCATCCTCTAAAAATACAGGTGCTGTATTGAGTTTAAAAGGGAAAAACTGATCGGAACCTCTGCTGACTGCTTGAGTTTTGGTTGATAAATTAATATTGCCTCGTTAAAAGATATCTGTATATATTGTTTTCGATATTGATATTGCTATTTACCTTTCAATGTTATGTTATTTGCTTGCTTTTAAGTTAAGGCCATATATGCTTGAACTATAATAATAATAATAATAATAATAATAATTTGTATTTATATATTGCCTTTCCAACACCCAAGGTCACTTTACA
Organism: Ctenopharyngodon idella; assembly: GCF_019924925.1. Taxonomy (NCBI): domain Eukaryota; kingdom Metazoa; phylum Chordata; class Actinopteri; order Cypriniformes; family Xenocyprididae; genus Ctenopharyngodon; species Ctenopharyngodon idella. The sequence continues at coordinate 32,276,085 of NC_067238.1, forward strand.
AAGGTAGGTTTAAGGAACAATGAATGCCTGAATGATTATGAAATTAAGTAATTGCAATACTCCCTTTGTTCGTTATAAGATAAGATGTCTAAGCAACAGTTGTGAAAGTTAGGTTCTTGAGTTTGATACTTTTGTAACCAACCACAAAGTTTAACAAGAGGGTACACGGGGTGAAGAGAGCATGCTGCAACCTCAAGTAGAGGTGAGCCAGATGAAGAAGAGGAAGACAACAGCGTAAACAACAGAGGAAGGACATCCGGTGGATTAATCAAGAGTTAAAAAGACTGATACTGCTGTATGCCCGCTGTCATGCATGCTCAGCTCCCAAACAAACCACACACAAATCGTGTGTATCCTCACCCGTGATGTAGTGAGTGCAAGATGATTTAAATGCCTGTTTGCTCGCCATTGTGTCTTTTGCTTTGGAACTTGAACAAACAACACTAAATAAGACAGACAATTCACACAGAGCGCTTGCTAAAACACAGAAGCTACACTCTAATAAATGCTAACCCTAAACAACCCAAGTTGGGTTGAAAATGGACAAACCCAGCAACTGGGTTGTTTTAACTCAACTATTGTTTAATATTGTTTGCTTAAAATGAACCCAAAGTATGTTGGAAATTAACATTTATTAATATGTTTAATAAATGAACATACATTAATAAGTTTAATGAGTAATAATTAAACAATAAACATTCATTAAATTGCTTATTAATAAATGTTCACCTTTTGATTATTATTATTGCCTCTAGTAATTATGTGTCTAATTTTTAATTTCCAACCTATTTTGAGTTCATGTTAAGCCAAACATATAGTAATTTTTAAACAATAGTTGAGTTAAATAAAACTGCCCAGCACGTTGGGCAAACATTTAACCCAAACACTGGGTTTGTCCATTTTCAACCCAACTTGGGTTGGTTTTAACCCAGCATTTTTTAGAGTATAAGAATGTTTGGTCTGGGTGCGCTTTATAGCTTCCTGGTCCTGATGTCACCCAGCCGCCACTGGACGAGTTCACACACATGCTTCAGATGCAATCACGCAGAGGCGTTCCCAAAGCGCCCTTGACACAGTGCTCATTTTAATCGTGAGAATCTGCTGTAAATAATGATGTGCCGTTTTCTACGATCTGTGGATGTTTCATGAAGTTATGAGAAAAAATGCCATGTGAAATCTACATATTTGTATTCAGTTAGCGGCTGTGTGCTGTTTTTGTTGTAAACGCATATTACTCACTCATTGGAGGGTGAAAGCAATGCAACAGGAACATATTGGAGGCTTGATCTGAATGTTTAAAGTCTCCGATTTTGTATGCAAATAGAATTATTGTGCTACCTATTTGGTTTTAGTTTACATTGGCTCTTAAACAGAGAAACGCAAACGGGAGCGCCGGCGCTCCCTTAGGTCTTAAAGGATTATTAAATCCACAGATACAGTATATCCAGAGAACAGCAATCCAACACAACTTTACCACAGGAGGTGGATGGAGGTGACAACCAGTAAATAGCCTTGAGCAGAGGAAGGTGGCAGATGATCCTGACCACAGCCAAGATTGCGACCATATTGGTGCAGGTAATAAGGATACCATGGAGACCAGAGCAGGTGATGATGACGTGTCAGGTGGAGCCCACTATGCAGAAGTAGAGCCGAGGAAATGATGGGACGCCGATGACTTGGGCAGCCGTGATGGAGCCGCAGTGATCCCCCGAGATGGAAGGGGGGATCTGGAGGGCAGAGAATGAGCTGGAGCGACAGAGGGTGGAGGCGGAGCCTGAGGGAGGGTGGAACTGGCAGAAGACAAAGGGGTGGAGGGCCAGAGAGCAGCAGACAGCCTAAAAGTCCACAGTGGAGGTGTGACGATGGAGTCGAGGGAGGAAGAAGAGCAGGTGCAGGAGCCAGGGCGATGGGCCAAGGTGGGACAGAGCATTCCGAGGCTGAAGGCGTGAGGTACAGTTCAACTGTAGTCATTTTGCACTTGATCTACTTACTCACCGCTCATCTCCTGACTCGTTCTCCCATCACAGACAATTTATTTTTCACTGCAAAGTGCAACTGCCTTAGTATCATGTTGCATAGTCCACCAGCACTAATGCAAAGTGATGCTCGTGTGAAGATCATTCTAATGGCCTGATGAGGTCCATACTAATTTGTTCGATGGGGACCTGCATCAATGGTAACGGGTGCAATGGCACTTTTGGGGTGGCCGGTGGATTTAAAAAGTGAAAGTTACGTGACAGGTGTCCCATACTTGGAATCTATGCTCTGCATTTCACCCATCCAAGTGCACACACACACAGCAGTGAGTATTTAACAAACACACACACCGTGAACACAGCTGAGCATGGGTAACCTCAGTTGTGGGTAATGAGGGTGGAAGAGAGCGCTGTGTCATCTCTTAACATTAATAAAATGCATGTTGTGTTGTAATATAGTACATTTGAAGAAGAAATTGAGCAACATCACATTCGCAATCATAGACTTGTCTGATGGGAACTAGGAGTCTTTCTATATATACAGATTCATACATAATAGTAGTTCTTTAAACAAGGAATTAATTTCAATTATACAAATAACTTGTATAATCTGCTTTGGAGTTTTGAATGCCCTGATTACATTTATTTATTTATGCTTTATTTTTCTTTTGCCAGAGCTTCTGCTCTACATATTGCAACAAAACACATCCCAATGCAGCAACAACTGCCTGACGGCCTTGAGATATACGATCTTATCAAAGTCCTGCAGAGAAAGCCACAGGAGTGTCACAATCTCTTCATCATAGAAATATAATGACAAAGTATATAGAAATACTGTTTTGAGGATTTATTTATTTTGTTTTTTGTCGTATGGCACAAATTACAAATATTAAAATCCATTTTTGTGCTTTTCCTTTTCAATCCCAATTTAAAGGCTATAAATAAACCAATGCATTAATTCTAATTTCAGCTCTTTATTTCTTCTGAAGACACACAACCAGAAGATGGGGCAGCAGTAGAAACCTCGTCTACTGAAGATAATGCAGTGGATGACTGGGCAAGCTCACAGGCATCTGATTGGGCAAGCTTTGACAGAGCGTAGAAAATTTGTTGAAATTGACATTTTTGGAGAAAAAAAAAATCTAATTGCGATTTTTCTGATTAATCTAGTTTATAAAACCAATGAAATAAAATAAACAATACCAGGTCGGTTTTACTTGTTTGTAGGGCTGCATTATTTAACCCAGAATTTTGTGCTAATATATTAATTTGCCTAATATATTAATAATAATAATAATTATTATCATTATTGCTAAATAAAAATATGAAACCGAATAAGAAATGTTACTATTGTAATAACTTTCATTATTAAAAATAAAAAATAGAGTATTTAAGGATAAATATAACTATAATAATTTGAAAATAATATTTTTACAGAAAACTGGTTTAGTGGAAGTCTGGGGAACGGGCGGCGGCTTGTGTGGGTGTGTGTGTGTGTGTCTCGATGTCACGGCTGAGCTGACTGAGAGAGAAAGAGAGAGAGAGAGAGAGAGAGAGAGAGAGAGAGAGAGAGAGAGAGACTTCCTTTTATGAAGATGATTCCTTCCTGCTGCTTCCTTCCCAGAATCAGGAGTTGATTTATATTGAGTTGTTTGAGTAAGTGAGCTCAGGATTTTGTGATGCACTGTTTCTTAATAGAAAGAGATTTGAATGTGTTGAACATGTTTTGACTCTCTTCGATATTTTATTTATGTTGTAAATAGCTTGTTTCTTCTGCATCTTTATTTCTTTCTTGTTTTTGGGAATGTAAATGGAGGGTGCCTTTTTTTTTTTTTTTGTAATCCTGCTTTTCTCCTGTTTATGGTTAAACAGGGAGAGAGGGAAGAGTTATGTAAATTATTTGTCTGGATTATCTATCTTTCTCCAGGTAATTTAGAGAGATTTCTGGGTTATTTTTGCCTGGATCTCCTCTGAAGCCATTGCTCCTATTTTCATTACTATTCTTTTTGATATTTCTGTTATGGTTATTGTTACTTTTGTGCATTTTCTTTTTCTTTTTTACTCTTTATAACAGAAAATTAAAAGTTAATATTGGTTGAATTGGTAGTTGTGTTGTTGATTCTGGGACAGAAGTTTGGACATCCTCGTTCTATCCATGTTTTTTTTTTTTTTTATGAAAAATGTAATTTTTCTTTATTGTTACCAGCTCCTCAACCCTAGATGGGTAGCTATGTAACACTACACCTCCTCCTCATTGTGAATATCTAAATGAGTCTTTTTTGATTCAGAAACATGAAATACAACATGCAATGCTGAAGTAATTTATTCATGTAGAAAGCAAAGATAAACAAAGATGGGTAAAAGATAGGTACATTTTAAGATCCATTTCATCCCATTACTGAATGTGCACTGAAACTTATCTTTATCTTAAGAATAAACGGTGAAATAAAAACAATGAAAAAGGTGCTATATTAGTATTGCTCAGAAAACAGTAGTTTGGTATTTTGCTTATAGGATCAGTGGACTGTGGTGTAACTTCATCTCATTCCACTTAATCTGGCAATGAAAACAGAACAAAACATTAATTTAAGGGAACGTACACATAGTATAAATAGGACAAATGTCTACACACCATGTCTCTCTCCTTTTATCGCTCACCTGCAAACACCTCAACCTCACACAGTGTGAGATATTCATTGCGTCCAGGTATAAAAATGTTGACAAATCGCCCCTTAATAGGCTTAAACTCAAATGTTCTTGTTTCTCCAAGTGGGATGGACACAACAGTCGCAGCCCTGTGAAGAAACACAGTAACAGAGAAATAGAGAGGGGCATATCAAAATGGCATGAAGCATATTAAATATACTTCTGTCAAAGGCAAGTTTGTATTAAAGGGATTTATTCAAAGTAATTTTATCTTATTTACTCATTTTCTAACCATTTGTGTAAGTATCAAGAGAGAGACAATACTTACAGCTCATTATTGTTGCCATTATTTTCCAGGCTGTTGCCGACATGGATCTGAGCACCATTTATTCTCTCTGGACAACAATCTCCACGATTAGTGATGCTAACCCTGGTTACCTCATAGACTTCCAACAAGTCAACTCTCCACCAGGGGTCCTTGTCCCCATTAGTCGCACTGCATGACCCAAGATTGAAAATTGAATTCTTGTTGCCATCAACAGCATTCTTAGCAACTGTTAATTGATATGTGGTAGACTGGACAGCTCTGGCTCCAACAGCAAGATTCCCTGTTTAACGTAAAATAATAAACAATTTTTGTTTTGTACTTTAATGTGCTAAAGTATAATCCCAATATAATGGGCAAAATAACGCTAAGCTATGTAATCCACATGATTATTACATGGCTCTCTGGAACACTTGATTCTGATTGGTCAGTCGTGACATTCTGAGGTCTGATATTTCCAGATAATGACCGTCATCAATAGTAACGCTGTATAACAGACAGCTCATCCGGGTTTCTGAAGCTGGTCTTTCTCTGATGTTTCTTGTATCACACCACAGACTCGCTCTCTCTCGTTTCATACAAACACGACTGATGCGTCTCTGCTATAGTTATTGATTATATTTAATTATTTTTAGTATTAAGAGTACTGTAGTGTTCGTCTAGTTGCCCAAATGATTGTTGATAAATGTTTTTCTACACTGTAATGGATTCTAAGATAATAAACAGGTAAGAAAAAACAGTTTAAACTCAAATCAATATGTCCATCTAATTATTTATTTGGTTACCAAATGTTCAGTAAGAATGTTATATATGTGTTTCTGACAACAACATTCAAAGTAATGAAAAACACTCACTTTGGGTTAGAACACAAGTGTACGACGGTGTGTAGTTTTCTGTTAATAAAATAATAATAGTTATACACACATTAATAAGTACATAAATACTATCACAGAGTTTTCTTCTCTCTCTGTCCCTCACCTGCAAACACCTCGACTTCACACAGTGTGAGATATTCACTGCGTCCAGGTATAAAAATGTTGACATATCGCCCTGTAATAGGCTGAAACTCAAATGTTTGTGTCTCTCCAGATGGGATGGACGCAACAGTCGCAGCCCTGTGAAGAAACACAGTAACAGAGAAATAGAGATGGGCGTATCAAAACGGCATGAAGCATCATAAATATACTTCTGTCAAAGGCAAGGACTTATTCAAAGTAATTTTATCTTATTTACTCATTTTCTAACCATTTGTGTGAGTATCAAGAGAGAGAGACAATACTTACAGCTGATTATTGTTGCCATTATTTTCCAAGCAGCTGCCGATACGGATCTGAGCACCATTTATTCTCTCTGGACAACAATCTCCACGATTAGTGATGCTAACCCTTGTTATCTTGTAGACTTCCAGCAAGTCAACTCTCCACCAGGGGTCCCTGTCCGCATTAGTCGCACTGCATGATAGTCGACTGAAAATTGAATTCCTGTTGCCATCGACAGCATTTTGAGCTCCTGATTGAGGGTATGTGGTAGACTGGACAGCTGTGGCTCCAAGAGCAAGATTCCCTGTTTCTTCGTAAATAAATCACAAGCTTTAAAATACCATGTTTCAGCCTATAATTTTAATAAATTAATCTGACTGATATGTAATGATACACAATGGTTACAGATTTTTAAATCCAGGCATTTTTACTTGTATTATTCTAAACGTACCTTTGGAATCAGTGACGCACAGTCCAGTAAGTGTTAGAAACAAAATCACTCGTATGGCCATCCTGATATAAGACATAACAACACATCACTTCATCTCAGCATATGAAGGAATAATTTTCAATTTATCATCCTCATTTAAACAAAGAAACACATATATTGCTATTGTAATGATAGAAGAACCCCTTGACTTACAGTAAAGTCAGTGTAATGTGACTAACCTTCGTCTGTTCTTTGGATTTTAAATGCCTTTGTGTCAGGGGTGGCTGTGTTTACACAACATCATTTTCAACTAAAAACAGAAAACTTATGCATTTTGGTGGCCTGAAAATGCAAACTTTCTGAAAGCAAAGTTTCTGAAAACGATACCATTGTCATCTCTGTATAAACTGCAAAAGTGGGAATCTGTGAAAACAGTGATGTCATGCACATGCGTATTACGTGTTTAGTCTATCCACCTTATTTGTCAATGCAGATTTAAGGTATCTCTGTGAATGTGCGAGACTTCCAATTTAGGAAAATAATGAGAAGAATATCACAGTGCAGTAAGCTATAAAAATAAGGTGGATAGGAATGCACGTTTGGCGCGAGTGCTCTGTATAAGAACACGTATGCGCGTGTAATACGTATGTAAATCTTTCTTTACAAAGTGACATCAACTACTTGTCTTGTCAAACAGATTCTTGTTGAATGTTCTTTTGTCATTATTGGATTGCAGTGAGTGCAACAAGACACTTCTAGACTACTATATACTATATCTTTACAACTTGAATTGTCCAACCAAAAAGTAATTTTATTAGTAAAACCTCCAGTGCATATCATGCTCTCAAAAAACTAACAGATTCTTCACTAACAAGGCCTTCTTTATTTCAGAACAGTTGTTATTAATTAATCTAGCTGCTCTCAATTATCAACAAACTCACTTGATTTATTATTTTGTGTTTTTGCAAAGTACGAACGTGACATTTACTCTGATATAATAGTTTTGTGAAAGGAAACATAAGTAGCATAAAGTCCTTTTAAGTGAGATGTGTTACAAGTGTGAGTTTTGTCCCAAGAGTTTTGTAAATTCATCACTAGTGAAAGTGATACCAAATTGATTTAAAAACTTTTTTTACTTCTTTTTACATTCCAATTATAACATTACCCTGGTGTAGAGAGTGCATAAACATTCAACTCACCTGGAATTCAATGTATCAACCTCACAGAAGACCTTCACAATTCAGCAGTTATCTGCTTTTAAACAAAATATGCATATAATTTTTATATAATAAATGTAATTAATAGTTTTTTTTATAAACAATTGCTATATTTATTATTTATCCAATATATTATTCATATAAGGAATATTATGTCCTGTCAAAACATTTCAAAGCAAAAATGTGCTATTAAATATAGATATGAATATTAATACACACCAGCAGTCTGTGAAGAGTGTCTAGTTGAATAACACTATGCTCAGAAATTATGCTCTATTTATTGCTGAATTAAGTCCCTCCTAACCAAATGAGTCTTATCTGATATCTGAAAAATCAACATTAAATGGACAAAAGAGTCCCTCATTTTTGTAATCGGATATCGTGACAGCCCTAGTTTGAACCTTATTTTGGGGTTTGATTATTCCGACATGCAAAGCAACAATCACTCACGTGATTGGACAGAAAGTAAGGCTTCGTTTTGTCATCGATCAGGTAACTATGTGAGACCAATACACTCCCTGATACAGGGCTTGGAGACTGTGCTGCGTAATTGATATGCACCGCGAAGCTTCAGTGTTATTCATAATTTTTTGGGTGTTTTATAATGTTTTTGCCATTTCCGGAGCTTAACAAACTTGAACATGCACAGTATCAGATTTGGATTTGTCCTGACTGATACATGATCCAGTGGCAGTATTGAGTACGGAGAATCGGATTGGTGAAGCAAAGCATTTCATGTAATACAAATACAATTAGCCTAAATAAAATGCCTCAAGTTGGAAGCACAGTCTGGGCTGTCTTTTTCTCTCAACTCTTCGATAGGAAGACCTTGCCTTTTATCAGGGCCGTAGACAGGGATCTTGGGCTCAGAAAGTTTGGTGACCACTCTCTTACGCTGTACATTATGATCTGACAATGCAAATGAACTGACAATCCCTTAACAATAAATTCTTAACTCCAACTCCAACTATAAGAATTTGAGTTGTATTCAGGTACGGTTTAACAGTATTTACTGATCAATGTAATAAGGTGCTACAGTTTTATTACAATTTTTAAAAAATGAAATTGAAACACTTTTCCTGGTACACAAGACAGAGACATGATTAATATGTTGTTTTGTAGTTAAAAAGGATGTGTGCTCAGTGTAAACAGTATTCATTTTCATTTGTGCAGTTAGGTACTTTTTGGTTGTGTTTACTTTCACTAAATAAGGAGGAACTATGTAGCGCTCAGTAAATATAACAAGTGCAAAAACCAATAGATTCTATTTACACTAAGTGCAATAGATGCAATCTGAGATTCTACAGTATTTACACTGAAGTGAAAATAGCATATTTTCTTAGTGATACATGCTATTTACAGTAAGTTTAAATAGCAATAGATTCTATTTACAATAAGACTGAATCCGAAATCGCATACTTCCCTCCTAGTAGGTGAAAACAGTGTGTGACAAAAGTATTTCTGAATTCACAGTACTCATAAAAAGAAGTACCCGGATAATCTACGTCTTTTGGCAAGATTCTGAAGTGCGCATACGATGGAAACTTTACTATCCCATGAGGCCACGGGAGAGGATTTATGAATTAGAGTGTCAAGCTGTGTCCGAAAATGCTCCCTATCCACTATACAGTGCACTATATTGGGTGTCTGCCATTTTGTAGTGGTGTCCGATTTCTGAGTGAACAATTTCATTCCCTACTTTCGTTCATTACTTTATAACCACAATCCTCACTGATTTCGAGTGTACATTTGCTGTACACTCGAAATCAGAGAGGATTGTGGGTATAAAGTAGTGAATGAAAGTGTCTTAATTTGAGGCACTGTTGTTAACTCACAAAACTGTAAGGAAGAGATAATTTGGTGGATGGTTTAAAAAATATATATAATATAATCTGTAGGTAGCGTATTCATTCTAATGTATTCATAACGGTCGCCTGAGGGCACTCTATGACCATCTGTGAGCGTGAGTTCTAACGAACTAAAAATAAACAGGACTAAAAATAAATACATCAAATACATACACTTGTTAATATGTGTTTATTTTTGTTTGCAGTTTTTAAACAGTATTTAATGGTTATGAACACAAATTAAGCATGACAACCAATTAAGTTATATAGGCTAGCTAACGCATGAAACCACAAAGCTGGCACGGAGGTATGTAGGCTATAATTACAAAATAAAGTCATTATGTTTGTTATTGTTATTAATATTATTTTATAAAGTAAGTTACATTTAAGATAAAAGTCGTTTTATCACTACGTGTGACAAAGCCGTTTCTGCGACCGCTCCAACTCTCCGACACACAGTGTATACGCCAGCATCTGAATTCACTCACTTTATTTCGTTCACTCCTTGCAGATATAGTGCACTCAAATGCCATACACTATATAGGGATTAGTGAATGAGTGAACGAGTGAGTGATTTCGATCTACGCAACTGACACTGGTAGGTCACATAATGTTGACATCATGGCTAATGTAGTATTACATTCATACTAAACACATTCATACTATATAGAACATACTTTTTTTAACAGTCGTGAAGTAATTTCTTATTCAAAATAAGTACCTACTCAAGAAAGTATGCAATTTCGGACACAGCCTAAGTAAAAATAGCAGTTTCTCTTAGTGATATGCTATTTACACTACGTGAAAATAGTGATGGATTCTATTTACACTATGTAAAAATAGCAGTATTTTCTTTTCAATAAATGTAATAAATGTAAATATCCATCCATATTCAATATCTCATCTAGAATCCACACATGTAGGTTCCAGAGACCTGTATAAAAAAAAAGAGCTGGCAATGGGAGGACTACGGAGAGTCAAACAAGTCTACCTATGTGTCTCCGAATCGACTCCAGATCAGCAGGACCACCTGGGGATGGAGCCTCCATTTTCCCGGGAGAGTGAACTATTGTTAGAGCACATCGGCCACACGATTGAGCTTGCCCGGAATGTAAATGGCACAGAGCGACCTCAGCCACTGCTGACTCCAGAGGAGGAGATGCTGGCGAGTTGCGACATGCGACGTGAACCTAGACCACCATGGTGGTTAAGGTAACCACCATCATGGTGTTTTCCATCCAGATCAATAAGTACTCACCCTCATGTCGTCCCCTTCGTTTGTCTTCGGAACACAAATTAAGATATTTTTGATGAAGTCCAAGGGTATCTGAATCATACATAGGCAGCAATGACATTGCACCTTTTGAGGACCAGAAAGGTACATAGAAAGACATCGTTAAAACCGGGACTACAGTACAGTATTCTTGTAGCTTCATAATATTAAGGTTGAACCACTGTAGCCATGTCGTCGGATTTAACAATGTCTTTAGTACCTTTCTGGACCTCAAAAGGTGCAATGTCGTTGCTGCCTATGTGTGGATCAGATACCCTCAGATTTCATCAAAAAAAAAAAAATTATAATTTGTGTTCCGAAGACAAATAAAGGTCTTAAGGGTTTGGGATGACATGAGGGTGTGTATTTGATGACAGAAATTAAATTTTTTGGGTGAACTAACCCTTTAAGAGGCTGCTCTGTGAGATGGGGCATTGAGAAAGCAAACTTTGTCGGCTTCCTTTATCTCAACAAGTTTCAGCCAGAGATGACATTCCTGGACCACCAAGGTGGACATCACCTGGCAAAAGGCCTGCATGGTGACTTTTGTCACCCTAAGGGTGAGGTCAGTAGCTGTACGCAGTTCTGCATCAACCCTGGCTTAGAACTACCCTCTTGCAGCTCCTTTAGTGCTTTGGCCTGATGGACTTGCAGGAGGGCCATAGCATGCAGGGCGGAGGCAGCCTGTCCATCAGCACTGTAAGCCTTGGCAGAAAGGATGGCTGAGAACTTACAGGCCTTGGATGGGAGGCAGTGGCGGCACTTTGCGAGCAGTAACGCACTGCAATTGCACGCTCTACCTGAGGAATCTACACATAACCACCACTGAGGGTAGTGAGAGCGGAGGAAGCAAGTAAGCGGCTTCGGGCAGTAAAAGGGCAGGAGGATGCTGTGCAACACACCCCGCACCGAGAAACCAATCATCCAGTCACAAGCATTCAGGACAGGGTGGATGGTTCCACTCAAGCCCAACGCTCGCAGCAGCCCAGGAAAGTATGGTCGTCAATTCTGGATCAAACTCAACCTGCACCACTCTTAGTCTTAATCCCCAGAAGACTCAAGGCCTCCGATGCAGCAATCAACATCTGCTCCTCCGCAGGGGCTCCAAAAAGAGACACTGGGTCCCTCATGCAAAGGACCCACAGACTCATCGGGGAGCATCACAGCCCGCGATGTATGTGAGGAGTGGGAGGCCCGTGGGGACTGGCCCAGTGGAAGAACTTCCACTATAACTGTCATATCATCCTGTGTATTAACTGAAGTGGTCCTCTGCTGTACAGAGAGACCAGACCAGGGAATAGCGGAGGGGACTCCACATTTTTCAAGGTATTGGAGTCGCAATGGTCATGTTTCCACAGTAAGAACGAGTCACCAACGAACGCTGTGATTTTGACTGTCAGACAGGGCCAGGATTCCAATCCATCTTTAAAAAGACAAACGCGTGCTTGCTCTTTTAGGGAAATTGCTCTTTTTATTGTTGAAGCACCCAGGGGTGAGATCACTGCACTTATCTGTGCATGTTTGCTCTTTTAGCGAAAACACAGCTGAATGTGCCGTATAGCCAATGCAGAACACTACCAAACTAAGCAAGGGCAGACTGGCAGAATGCTTTGTAAACAACTGCTCGGCTCTTAAGCAAAAAGCTGAATGAGTGAGTTTCCTGCAAGCTTATAAATTTGTATGTCCCGGGGAGTGGCTTGCCACTCACTCATCAATCTTCATTGGCCTGTTCTCTTACGACCAGATGGTGATTGGGCTCCCAAGTGACACCCCATAATGTCAGTTATTCAACGTAATGTTAAACGTGACTGACTGAAAGGGAACCTAGAATACTGTCTAACACTTGAGGGCTTCTCTGTCAAGTCTTCATCATCAGTTAGGAACCTGGGTGTGCTATTTGATATCAATCTGTCATTTAAAAGCCTCATTTCTAATATTTGTAAAACCATATTTTTCCATCTCAAAAATACTTCTAAATTATGACATATACTCTCAGTGTCCAATGCAGAAAAGTTAATTCATGCATTCATGACCTCAAAGCTAGATTATTGTAATGCTTTACTGGGTGGTTGCCCTGCATGCTTAATAAACTCCAGCTGGCCCAAATTGCAGCAGCTAGAGTTCTTACTAAAACCAGGCAGTATGACCATATTTACTGATTCTGTCAACATTGGCTCCCTATTAAATATTGCATACATTTTAATATCTTACTGATTACATATAAAGCCCTGACAGGTTTAGATCCTCAGTACTTAAGTCAGCTCTTATCGCATTACAGTCCTTCAAGTCCACTGCAATCTCAAAATTCTGGCAAGTTCAAAATACCTAGAATATTAAAATCAACTGCAGATGGTAGATCTGTTTCCTATTTAGTGCCCAATCTCTGGAACAGTCTTCCTAGCAATGTTTTGGAGGCAGACACACTCTGCCAGTTTAAATCTAGATTAAAGACCCATCTCTTTAACCTGGCATACACATAACACACTATCATATTTCTATAATTAAAATTGCTTAAAAGACAGTTATGCTACTTTGATTAGGGTAGCCGGAACCGTGAACACTTCCCATAACATCCGATGTACTTGTGACACCATAAGAAGAAGGACATCTACGATTATATTAGTCTGTCCGTCTCACCCTTATCCATATTAAGACCAAACAATGGACCTGCACCCAGGAACAACCACAACACAGCCCTTCATGGTCATCAAAGACGTTGATGAGATGAGCCCTCAGGACAGATCCTTAGCAAAGACCTTGGTGACTAGACATTTCTCCATTTCTGTCACCTGATGGAGTTCAGGTTTATTGCCACTGTAGCCTTCAGCTTGCTAAGTTGGGGATAGGAAAGAAAATGTAAAAAAAAAAAATCTATCAATATGACTGCACTGACACCATCGGATGAGAACAAAGACTTGAACTGAATTAAGCTGAGCTATTGTCTACGGTAGAGCTGCTCTACAACTGAATCACATTTTGCGTCATTGACAATGTTATTGTAACTAAATCTACATTGAACTGACTAATGCTGAATAATGACATTGCTGCCATTTGTAGAACTTCTTATAGCTGAATTGAACTTGCTTCAAAATTTTATGAACTTCACAGTGTTATTGATCAGAACTGAACCAACACTGAACTGATTTGAGCTAAATAATGACACTACTGTCTTTTAGCTTTACAGCAGTATCTGAATGGTCTCCATAGCGTAATTGCAATAATTGATTCTGCTATTTTTCCTGTTTATCTCTGTGAAGGTGCTTTGAAACAATATGTATTGTAAAAGCACTGTATGTTAGTGGGAATAAAAATAAAAGAAGTGGGAAAAGATTAATTTATTTATTACATTTGCACATTTCGCAGATGCTTTTATATGAAGTCATCCAAGTTAGACATTTCATCAGTTTATTTGTTCCTTGTGAAAAGAAGTTGCTTGTGCAGGAACTTCTCATCATGTGTTCAAATACTTAATGTGTGATCAGGATGTAAATAATGATCTTCTGCAGTTGAGTAAATTTAAATTGCATTTAGTTTTGTTTGCATTGTGCCACATTATGCCACATTGTTTGCATTGTGCCACATGCTTTGCAGGAATAGCATGGATGTTTTGGTTTTGGTCAGAATTACAGAGATTTGAGTTTTTGTCAAACTACCTAGATGCAATAATTATTTAATAAAGATTTTAGGTTACACTTTATTTTAAGGTGTCATTGTTACAGTGTAATTATATATTTAAGTACTGAGTAATATTAATTAACAACATGTACTTACTATAAGGTTAGGGTAGGATTAGGATTTGGTTAGTTGCATGTAATTATGCATAATTTGCTGTTATTACTATGGTAAGTACATGTAACATATGTAACAAGGACACTGTAAAATAAAGTGTTATCTGATTTTAAATCATAATCTGCAGTTTTATTTATATTAAAATAAATGATGCTGACCTGCATCAGTTTCCATCGCTTTAGGAAGTCCCTTGAGGGGAATGAGACGACAGGATTTGGAAAACCGGTCAATGACCACTAGGATACGGGTATTACTATCAGAAGAAGGAAGGTCTGTGATGAAATCCACTCCTAGATGTGACCATGGTCGGTTGGGAACGGGCAGAGGATGCAGCTTGCAAGATGGAAGATGGCGAGGGCTCTTAGAGATGGCGCATTCAGCACATCCCTGCACATACCTTTGCACATACCTTCTCACATCCCTGGCCATGTTGGGCCACCAGAAGTGCTCTTTCAGCAGCGAGAGGGTTTCATTGGCCCCTGGGTGACGAGTGCCCAGAGATGAGTGTGCGGAGTGGATAAGTGGAGTGAGTTGAGTCCGGGTGACATAGTGCAAACCAGGTGAACAGTCCGGCAGAGTGTTGGCGAAGGCATTGGAGGAGGGGACTGAGTTAGCGGGCCACTGAATGGGGCTTACAATTATGTCCTTGGAGAGTATAGGTTCAGGATCTTCACTGGCTTCTTCAGGAGTGTACAGACGAGATAAGGCATCAGCCTTAACATTCTTGGGACCAGGAAGGTAGGAAATAGTAAATTGAAGCGTGTGAAGAATAATGCCCAGCGAGCTTGCCATGGATTCAGTCTCTTGGCTTCTCGTAGGTATTCAAGGTTTTTGTGGTCAGAGAGTACTGTGAAAGGATGTTTGGCACACTCCAGCCAATGCCTCCACTCCTCGAAAGCTAGCTTGATAGCTAGGAGTTCTCTGTTGCCGATGTCATAGTTCCTCTCCGCCAGGCTGAGTTTGCAAGAGAAGAAGGCGCATGGATGGAGTTTGGCTGGGTTCCCCTGCTGCTGGGATATCACCACTCCTACCCCCGGTGGTGAAGGCGTCTACCTCGACGATGAAGGGTCTTTCTGGGTCTGGATGGACAAGGAGCGGTGCACGTGTCAAGTCAGTTGAAGGCTTCAGTGGCAGATGGTGACCAGGACAAAGACTTGGGCTTGTTTCTCAGGAGACGGGTGAGTGAAGGCTATGGAGCTGTAGTTCATGATAAATCTCTTGTAGAAATTAACAAAACCAAGGAAGCGCTGGAGTTCTTTGATGGTGGACAGAATGGGCCAGTACTTAATGGCTTCTACCTTCCTCTCGTCCATCTGGATGCCACTGCTACTGATGTTGTATCCAAGGAACTGCATTGAGGGTTGCTGGAAGGAACACTTCTCGGCTTTGAGAAACAGATGGAATTCTCTCAGGTGTTTCAGGACCTCCGCAACATGGTGGTGGTGTTCGACCATGCTCCGGGAGTAAATGAGAATATTGTCGATTTAGACCAAGATGAACATGTGAAGAAACTCCCGGAGCACCTCATGTATGAAGTCCTGGAATATGGAGGGGGCGTTGACCAGGCCATACGGCATAACAGTACTCGTAGTGTCCAGTAGGGGTCACAAAAGCTGTCTTCCACTTGTCCCCCTCATGTATCCGGATGAGGTTATAGGCGCTGCGGAGGTCCAACTTGGTGAAGACAGTGGCACCGCAAGAATGTTCTAAGGCCTCTGGAACAAGGGGAAGAGGATACCTGAACTTGACTGTAATCTTGTTGGGGGCTCGGTAATCAATACAAGGCCACAAGCCTCCGTCCTTCTTGGCCATGAAGAAGCAGCTCGAAGCAGCAGGGGAAGTTGAAGGACGAATGTAGCCTTGTTGTAGTGCCTCTTCGATGTACTCCTCCATGGCCTTCTGCTCTGGGATGGAGAGTGGGTAGATTTTCCCACTGGGCACTGGTTCACCCGGAAGCAGATCAATGACGCAGTCCCATGGCCTGTGTGGAGGCAGCTTAGAGGCTTTCTTCGGACAGAAGACATCTCTGAAGGGGGGAAGAACATCGACTGACTGTTTCTCAATGGGACTCTCGATGGAGGTGGAGCAAACTGGAAGGACCTTGGACCGAGGAAGTGGAGGCTGAGGAGTGAGAGGGAAACAGGTGTCGCCCCACTTCAGGGCTTCGCCGGAGCTCCCGGAGATGATGGGATTGTGCTGCTCTAACCACGGGTGCCCTAAAATCACATCAGCGGTGGAATCCTCCAGAACCAGGAAGTGAAGGTGTTCAATATGTAGCAGTCTAACTCGGAGATGAAGGGGTCCTACACTGTAGCGTACTTGTTTCCGACTGAGAGGTCTTCCCGTTATTGATTGGACCTGGTAGATGGTCATCGTAGCGGTGGTCTTGAGTTTGAGCTGGTGGCAGAGGGTACCAGAGATGAATGAACCAATGAGATTCATTCTTCATGTGTTACGCAGCATGTTTGAGCTTCTGCAAGAACCAGTGAGGTTCATTCTCATGTTAGGCAGAAAGTTTGAGCTTCTGCAAGAACCAATGAGGTTCATTCATCTTGTGTTACATAGCATGTTTGAGCTTCCTCAAGAACCAGTGAGGTTCATTCTTCTTGTGTTACGCAGCATGTTTGAGCTTGGTGGGGGAGGATCTGTTTGGTGTGCCCATTGGATCTCATCCATGATGTCCCAGCGGAGGGGTGCTACAACCACTGATGAGGGGAGAATGGAATCTTGGTTATTTTGGAAAGACATAGGATCATACCTTCAAGAGATAGCATATGCTTTACTGTTCTTGCTTACAGGACGGTAGGTAACTGCGAACCTGAATCTGGTGAAAAATAGAGACCAACGGGCTTGTCGTGGATTGAGTCTCTTGGCACTCTTGATGTATTCCAAGTTCTTATGGTCAGTGATAACTTGAAAAGGATGTCCCGCTCCCTCTAGCCAGTGTCTCCATTCCTCCATTGCCACTTTCATAGAAAGTAATTCTTTGTTACCCACATCGTTTCACACCGTGACTACTGATGATGTATCCCAAGAACGTAGTACTAGTGGTATGGAACTCACATTTCTCAGCCTTGATGTAGAGCTGGTTCTGTTGGAGCCGAGTTAGGACTGTCTTGACATGTTGAATGTGTTCTTCTTTGTTTGGGAATAGATTAGGATGTCATCAATGTATGCAATGACAGAATGGTTTAACACTCTGGAGTCGGGAAACTAACATGATGCGTGATCTCTTGTCTCCCTCTGAACGAAGTCCAATCTGATAGTTCTCAGAAAATGAACTGTAACTTAGTGAATACTAATGACACAAAAATGAGACTTATGTCTAAAGAAACATTGAAATGTCAGGTTTTAAATGCTGTAAGTCAAATCGAAAACAAATATTCGAAAAAAAAAAAAAAACACAGGCAAAAGGTCATAACAGGAAGCAGGAACAATGGTAATGGAAAGAATGCTAAGTGAGGCAGGTAAGACTGGCAATACTTTGCAAAGTGTGAGTGGAAAGCATGGCTCTTTATATCTAACAAACTGGAAGTAACTAGAAGAAATGGAGTGTAGTCAATATTCTGGTGAGAGCTCCCTCTGCTGGTTGGAGAGAGCAGGCATTACAACATATTAATTTGACTAATATATTAATAATAATTTTTATTATCATTATTGCTAAATAAAAATTAAACCAAATAAGAAATGTTACTTTTGAAAAAAAAACTTTCATTATTAAAAATAAAGAATAGAGTATTTAAGGATAAATATAACTATAATAATTAGAAAATAATAATATTTTTATTTTAAAACTAGTTTAACGGAAGTCTAGGAACAGGCTACGGCTTGTGTGGGTGTGTGGCTCGACATCACGCTGAGGTGGCTGAGAGAAAAAGAGAGACTTCCTTTCATGAAGATGATTCCTTCCTCCTGTTTCCTTCACAGAATCATGAGTTGATTTAAATTGAGTTTCTGAGTAAGTGAGCTCAGGATTTTTTGATTCACTGTTTGATTCACTGAAGAGAATTAAATGTGGTGAACATGTTTCGCTCTCTTTGATATTTTACTTATGTTGTAAATAGCTTTTTTTTCTGCATCTTTATTTCTTTCTTGTTTTGGAGAATGTAGGTGGTGAGGGTGCAATTTTTGTTTGTAATCCTGCTCTTCTCCTGTTTATGGTTAAACTGGGAGAGAGGGAAGAGTTATGTGTCACAAGTGAGGCTCCCGCACTTCCTCCCCCGCACCACCGGAGGGAGCCTTCACCGGAATATTGAGATCATCATTCAGACTACATTTCCCATAGGCCCTCATTCCTGGGACTGATTGCACACACACCTGCACCACATCACACTCACACTATTTAAGCAGCACGCACACACACACACACTGCGAAGTCTTGATTTGCCCCGGTGATCATTTCTAAGCGTTTTCTGTGGATTGTTATACCGTTACCGATTGTTTATCTCTTGTGATTCTCTGCCGCCTGCCTTGATCCTTGCCTGTTTACTGGACTGTGTTTGTTTGCCGCCTGCCCTGATCTCTGCCTGCTTCCTGATACCGTTTGTCTGCCGCCTGCCTCGACCATTGCCTGTCCCCGTTTACGTCTCTGCCTCTGCCCTTACCTGTGTATTTACTATTCTTAATAAAAGCTGCAAATGGATCCCCACTCTGTTGACCCATCGTTACATATGTAAATAATTTATCTGGATTATATTTCTCGATGGTAATTCAGAGAGACGTCTGGGATAGTTAGTCTTTTGTTTCTTTGTAATTTTGGCCAGGCTCTTTCCTGAAGCTATTGCTCCTATTTTCATTATTATTACTGCTATTATTATTATTGATATTGATATTTCTGCTATGGTTATTGTTACTTTTGTGCATTTATTTTTACTCTATATAAGAATATTAAAAGTTAGTGTTGGTTGAATTGGTGGTTGTGTTGTTGATTCTGGGACAGAAGGTTGGACATCTTTGTTCTCTCAATGTTTTTTTTTTTTTTCTTTTATCTTTTTTGATAAATTTGGTAACACTTTATAATAACTCACGCTATGAATCATTAATTAAGCATTACTAAATAGTTAATAATAATTTATAAAGCATGGTCCCTACATTAATTGATATTAAGCAGTTTATAAATACAGCTATAAATGCTTTGTTCTTGATTTAGAAGCATATCTCTAGTATGTTTAATAATTGTATTTTCATACTTTATTAATGATCAATTTATCATTTCTAAATTAAGTATTACACTATTTACAAACCAGTTATTTATGAGTTGTCAGTTGTTCATAAGATCATTTAGAAAGTGTAAGTAAATTATTAATATACTATTTAAATGTACATTTATACGTCTTATCATTTAGACATGTAGTAATATTTACTCAGCGTGTTAATAAATGCTTTATTAACACATACTGTATTTCATGATTAATTCAGGTAGTTATAAAACATTTAGTAGTTGTCAGTTAACTATTTTTGTGAGCTCATCTAAAGTGAACACTTTTTATGCCTCGTAAAGCTTTACAAAGGAGATTTAAAGGCTCAGTTATCTTCTAACCAGAAAAAGAAACAAACACATCACAGAGTGATAAAGAACATAGAAATACTTATTTCAAGATGCAAAAAATGAAACTGTACAACTTGTACACTTGATAAAACATGAAAAATAAACCTCTGCAATGTCATATGAAAATAAAAAAAAGAGCTAAACAAGCAACAAAATGAACTAAAAACAACAAAATGTACAAAAAATAAAATAAGAAAGCAAGTGAATATAAATAAAAAATAAGAAACAAAATGAATATACATCAACAAAAGCAACAAAATGAACAAAAAAGCAACAAAATAAAGAAAACAAGCAAAATATTTTAGTGTAGTAAGAAGGTACTGCCACGAAACCTGTTTCAGTTTCATGGCTGATTGAAAATTCAGTGCAAACAGCAAGTCACAAATTAAGGCTTTTCGCACTGGAATAGTTAAGCTTGGGTCATTATAAAACCTGGGTAAATGGAATCCTGGGTTTTCTTGCTTCATGTTTCACACTGCTTATACTTTACCATTCATTCCATACTGCAAGGTGCTCAGAAAGCAAACTCTCAGTCTGATTTTATTTGTTGTATTTTGGAACTCCTGTAAGCCAGTGTTGGCACTGGTAAAATTTGTATTCAACAAAGTTTACACTTCACAGAAATGTATTTTTATATCAGATTGCAAAGGCTTTGTTTTTATTTTACTGCACAGTTATGTTTTCTGGAGGTGTACAGGAATTTTTATTTTCTATGACATTGCAGAGGTTTATTTTCCATGTTATACCTGTTACAAACGAGTCTCCCGCACCAGATCTCCCGGATCGCCAGAGGGAGCTCTCGACCGAATATTGACTTAATTTGAACTCCATTTCCCATGAACCCTCATACCTGGGACTGATTGCGTTGCACCTGCCGCCAATCACACACACACTCAGACTCTCATAAAACACGCTCTCACACACACTTCTGTGCGAAGTCTTGATTAGCCACGGTTATCATTTCTGAGCGTTATTTCTGTACTACTTACCTGTTGTTGACTTGGACTGTTTATCTGTATTCTGATTTCTGCTGCCTGCCCTGACCCTTGCCTGTTTATCATTGTGCCTTGCTTGCCACCTGCCTCGACCCTCTTGCCTGTTCATTGTTTATGTTGCTTGCTGCTTGCCCCGACCCACTGCCTGTTCTCTGGATTTGTCTCTGCTGTACTGCCCTTTGTTTGAATAAACTGCAGATGGATCAATACACTTCTGACTTGTCACAATATCAAGTGTACAGCAGTAGAGTAGAAATAAATATTTCTCACTTTAGATGAGCTTACAAAAATAGTTAACTGGCAAACTATTAAATGTTTTTATAACTACCTGAATTAATCATGAATTACAGTAGGAATATGAGTTGTTAAAGCATTTATTAACACACTGTCTAACTATTAATATATGTCTAAGTAATAAGATGTATAAATGTACATTTAAATAGTATGTTAATCATTTACTTACACTTTCTAAATGATCTTATGAACAACTGACAACTCCTATAAACTGCTGTGTAGATAATGTAATAATTAATTTAGAAATGATAAATTGATCATTAATAAAGTATGAAAATACAATTATTAAACATTATAGATATGCTTCTAAATCAACAACAAAGCATTTATAGCTGTATTTATAAACTGCTTATTAATGTCTATTAATGTTGTATAAATGATGAATCGACTATTTACTAATGCTTAACTAATGATTCATAGCGGGCAGTTATTATAAAGTGTTACCAAAAATTGTATTCTTCTTTACTTTGTTATCAGCTCCTCAACACTAGATGGGTAGCTATGTAACACTACACCTCCTCCTCATTGTGAATATCTAAATGAGCCTTTTTTGATCATGAAATACAACATGCAATGCTGAAGTAATTTATTCATGTAGAAAGCAAAGATAAACAAAGATGGGTAAATACACAACCCCCTGGATCAAACTGGGGTTAAGAATCAGGTGCATTTTAAAAACCATTTCATTCCTTTACTGATTGTGCACTGAAACTTATCTTTTATCTTAAGGATAAAAGGTGCACAGGTAAAATAAAAACAATGAAAAAGGTGCAATATCAGTATTGCTCAGAAAACAGTAGTTTGGTATTTGGCAATGAAAACAGAACAAAAATCATTAAGGCAATGTACACATAGTATAAACAGTACATATAGTACAAATGTCTACACACCATGTCTCTCTTCTTTTATCACTCACCTTCAAACACCTCAACCTCACACAGTGTGAGATATTCACTGCGACCAGGAATAATATTGTTGACATATCGCTCCTTAATAGGCTTAAACTCAAATGTTTTTGTGTCTCCAAGTGGGATGGACACAACAGTCGCAGCCCTGTGAAGAAACACAGTAACAGAGAAATAGAGAGGGGCGTATCAAAACGGCATGAAGCATATTAAATATACTTCTGTCAAAGGCATGTTTGTTTTAAAAGGATTTATTCAACGTAATTTTATCTTATTTACTCATTTTCTAACCATTTGTGTAAGTATCAAGTGAGAGACAATACTTACAGCTCATTATTGTTGCCATTATTTTCCAGGCTGTTGCCGATACGGATCTGAGCACCATTTATTCTCTCTGCACAACAATCTCCAAGAATAGTGATGTCACAAGCCAGGCTAGAACTCGGGTCTCTGGTGTGGTGGTTGAGATACCTGCCACAAGGCCACAGAGACTGTAATGTTGGACCCAAACGAAACACTCAAGGCAAAAATCCAACAAAAGTTCTTCTCAGACGGAGGTATTAATAACATAAGAGATAATGGAAAAACCACATGGGAAAATAAAAACTCCACGAGGGGAGAAAACAAAACTAGAGAACATTAATAACCAAATAACTCAGAACACCTTACTTGAGATAGCTTGGAAGGACTTGGAGGAACAAAGCAGGAAGCACGCAGCCAAGACTCAAAAACCAAGTGAGGAACCAGGGGAAAAAACACAACTAAAATACCCTAGGAGAAACAAGGCACAGGTGACCTGGATAATGCTAACAAGGACCCACGTGGAAGAACTAAGGCAGAGGGGAACACAGGGGACCTCTAGAGGCACGGAGACAAAGTACAGGAGGTAGGATGCTGACAGGACCCCCTCCTCTAGGAACGGCTCCTGACGTTCCTTCCAGAACACCCCGGCCTCCGGGTGCGAAACTCTCAAATCAAACTTGGGTCCAGGATGTCTTTGGCTGGAACCCAGGAGCGCTCCTCTGGCCCGTAGCCCTCCCAGTCCACCAGTATCCGGTGTACCGTGTAGGCTGGCTGGCCGTTGATGATCCTGGGAGGTGGAGGGGGTCTGTGTGGGGGGGCAAAGGGAGAAGACAAGACAGGTTTTAGTAATGAGACATGAAACGTGGGGTTAATTCTAAGGGAACGAGGGAGAAATAAACGATAAGAAACAGGATTAACTTTCCTTGCTATGCGAAAAGGGCCAATGTATTTCTGGGAAAGTTTCTTGGACTCGACCCGGAGGGGCAGGTTCTTCGTAGCTAGCCAAACTCTTTGACCGGCTCGGAAATTAGGGGCTGTCCGGCGGCGGCGATTAGCCTGACTTTGGTATCTCTGGGAGGTCCGAAGGAGGGTATGCCTAGCCTTCCTCCATGTTAGCCGACAGCGTTGGACAAAGCGCTGGGCTGAGGGAACACCAACACCAACTTGCGCCTCTTCCTCTGGGAATAATGGGGCGGTATATCCAAACTGGCATTCAAAGGGGGATAGTCCAGTGGCCGAGGACTGGAGGGTGTTGTGGGCATATTCAGCCCAAATGATATAGGTGGCCCAAGACGTGGGATTACTGGCCGCCATACACCGCAGAGTGGTCTCCAGATCCTGATTAATCCGTTCCGTCTGGCCATTAGACTCTGGATGGAACCCAGATGATAGGCTGGCTGTGGCCCCAATAAGCCTGCAGAAGGCTCCCCAGAACCGGGACGAGAACTGGGGACCTCGGTCGGAGACAATGTCCAGGGGAATACCGAATATCCGGAAGACATGGTTCATGAGGAGCTCTGCAGTCTCCTTGGCCGAAGGCAGCTTGGGCAGGGGAATGAACCAGGCAGCCTTAGAGAACCGGTCTACAACCACCAGGATGACTGTGTTGCCCTGGGATGGTGGGAGTCCCATAACAAAGTCCAAAGAAAGGTGCGACCATGGCCTGCGGGGGACAGGTAAGGGACGGAGCAGTCCCTGAGGACGCTGATGTGTAGACTTTCCTTGATTGCTCACGGGGCACGCCTCCACATAGACCTTAACGTCATTCTTGATGGACGGCCACCAAAACCGCCGCTGGAGGAAGTCAAGTGTGCGAGCAGTTCCTAGATGGCAAGTCAAGGGAGACTCATGACCCCACTGCAAGACCTGGGCCCGGGCAGATAGAGGAACGAACAGGCATCCAGCGGGACCACCTCCTGGATCGGGCTCACGGGCAAGGGCCTCTCGCACCACCCTTTCCAGTTCCCACTGAAGGGGCGCGACAATCCTAGACCTCGGAATAATCGATGTCAAAGGCTTCTCTTGTGTCTCGGGAGAGTAGACTCGAGACAAGGCATCCGGCTTGACATTCTTGGTGCCGGGTCTGTAAGATAGGAGAAACTGGAATCGATTAAAAAAAACAGAGACCATCGAGCTTGCCGAGTGTTCAACCGCTTAGCCTGCTGGAGATATTCTAGGTTCTTGTGGTCTGTGAGAACCTGGAAAGGGTGCAGAGCCCCCTCGAGCCAGTGGCACCACTCCTCCAAGGCAAGTTTTACCGCGAGCAATTCACGATCCCCCACGTGGTAGTTGCGCTCAGCATCCGACAGGCGGCGGGAAATGAAGGCGCAAGGGTGTAATTTTCCATCCTCACCCCTCTGAGATAGGATGGCCCCTACCCCCACCTCTGAGGCGTCCACCTCCACCACGAAAGGTTTTTCTGGGTCAGGGATCAAAAGAATGGGAGCGGAAGTGAAGCGGCGCTTGAGATCCTCGAAAGCCCCTGCTGCCTCTGGACCCCAGTGAATCTTGGCTCCTCCTCCCTTGGTAAGCGCCGTCAAGGGGGGCCACCACAGAGCTGAAATTCTTAATGAACCTCCTATAGAAGTTCGCAAAGCCAATGAAACGTTGAACCTCCTTGACTGTGGCAGGTATGGGCCAGTTGTGAACCGCCTCAACCTTCTTAGGGTCCATCTCCAGGTGGCCAGGAGTGACGATGAACCCGAGAAACTGAGCCTGGGTAACATGAAAATCACACTTCTCGGGCTTTACATAGAGATGATTGTCAAGGAGTCTCTGGAGAACCCTGCTAACATGCCCCTCATGCTCCTCCAGTGACCTTGAGAAAATGAGGATATTGTCAAGGTATACAAAGACGAATTGATTAAGCAGGTCCTGGAGAACATCATTAATCAGTGCTTGGAACACTGCGGGGGAATTGGTGAGCCCGAACGGCATCACAAGGTACTCATAGTGGCCCGTGGGGGTGTTGAAGGCAGTCTTCCATTCGTCCCCCTGCCGGATACGCACAAGATGGTAAGCATTGCGGAGATCCAGTTTAGTAAAAATGGAAGCCCCTTGAAGCAGCTCAAAAGCCGTGGCCATGAGAGGTAGGGGGTATCGATTCCTAACCGTGATCTTGTTGAGGCCCTGGTAATCAATACAAGGCCTAAGACCCCCGTCTTTCTTCTCAACAAAGAAGAAACCCACCCCAGCCGGGGAAGTAGAGGCACGGATGATGCCAGCTGCCACGGACTCCTTAATGTAGGTATCCATAGCCGAGCGCTCGGGGGGAGATAAGGAGAAGATCCGACCCCTGGGAGGGCAGGAGCCAGGGAGCAGATCAATAGCACAGTCGTAAGTGCGGTGAGGTGGTAAGGAGGTAGCCTGGGACTTGCTGAACACTGCCTTGAACTGATGATAAACACTAGGGACTTGGGACAGGTCGACAGACTCTTGAAACTCAGAACTAGGGGCTGGGGGACTCTGACGTAGACAGGTGAGTTGGCAAGTGGAACCCCAGCTTAGAATGGTGCTAGTGAGCCAGTCGATATGGGGATTATGTCTTCGCAGCCAAGGATGACCCAGGATAATAGGGTACTCGGGGGAGTCAATAAGATAGAAGGTCTCCTCCTGCTGGTGTTGACAGATAGTAAGTTGCAGGGACTGAGTGGCCTCTGTTACTTTGCCCGGTTCCAGAGGTCTGCCATCCAAAGCGGTAACTGCCTGGGGGTGAGGAAGAAGTTGGGTAGGGATCTTAAGTTCCTTAGCAAAGGTTAGATCCAGGAAGTCGCCTGCGGCACCAGAATCGATCATAGCCTGGACCAGATGCTGGTGGCCCTCCCAGGACAAGGTGGCTGGAACAGCTAGGACGGCGTTAGCAGGAGGAGCTCTAATCTTCCCCATCACAGCCCTCCTGTTGCTGGGCGGAGACAGGCGTTTCCCGAAAGCTCGGGGCAAGTGGAGCGGAAGTGGCCGGAAGCACCGCAGTAAAGGCAACGACGCTCCCTCATGCGACGTTCCCTCTTGTTGGGAGAAAGCCTGGAACGGCCCAACTGCATGTCCTCCGGGGAATCATGGAGCTGTTCAGGAGCTGGGGAAGCCCTGGACGAAGGAATACAAACTGGAGAAACAGACCTGCTCAGAGGAACTTGGGACTGAGACTCCTTGCGGCGAGCCGCCCTCCGCTCTCTCAGGCGATTGTCTAGGCGGATGGCCATTGCTATGAGGGACTCGAGATCCTCAGCTGGTTCTCGAGTGGCTAACTCATCTTGAAGGGGCTCAGACAACCCTCCCTGAAAGCAGACCCTCAGTGCCTCATCGTTCCATCCGCTCTTTGCCGCTATGGTCCGAAACTCAATGGCGAAATCTGCCGTGCTACGGGAACCCTGACGGAGAGTGAATAGGCGCTTGGAAGACTCCCGACCACTGACAGGATGATCAAACACTCGCTTGAACTCTTCCACAAATGCCGCGTAGGACTCACAACAGGCACCCTGAGATTGCCACACTGCGGAGGCCCAAGAGAGCGCCTTGTCAGAGAGAAGGGTAATAATGTAAGCAATCTTGGAGCGGTCTGTGGGAAAACTTGAGGGTTGGAGCTCGAAGGTGAGGGAGCACTGGGTGAGGAAACCCTGGCAGGAACTGGGATCTCCAGCAAAGGTTTTTGGAGGTGGTAGTCGGGGCTCCACCACAGGAGAAGGCCTGTCGCCACTCTGAGGTGATACAGAGGAAGGTGAAGAACCAGGGAGGCGTTCAAAGAGCTGGCGGATGGAACTCATCACATCGGCCAGGAGTTGAGAGTGTTTGGCCATTAGCTCTTCTTGTCGGCTGAGAACGGCTTCATGGCGCTGAAAAGATGCCTCGTGTTGAGCAATCACTGCCAACAGATCCTTGGAACCGAGTGTCTCTGGGTCCATGAGCGTCTTGGTTTTTCTGTCAAAAGCCGGGCTAGAACTCGGGTCTCTGGTGTGGTGGTTGAGATATCTGCCACAAGGCCACAGAGACTGTAATGTTGGACCCAAACGAAACACTCAAGGCAGTACTCCAGGCAATGTAGATTTAATTAAAAAAAAAAGTATTTTCAAGCAAAAATCCAACAAAAGTTCTTCTCAGACAGAGGTATTAATAACATAAGAGATAATGGAAAAACCACATGGGAAAATAAAAACTCCACGAGGGGAGAAAACAAAACTAGAGAACATTAATAACCAAATAACTCAGAACACCTTACTTGAGATAGCTTGGAAGGACTTGGAGGAACAAAGCAGGAAGCACGCAGCCAAGACTCAAAAACAAAGTGAGGAACAAGGGAAAAAACACAACTAAAATACCCTAGGAGAAACAAGGCACAGGTGACCTGGATAATGCTAACAAGGACCCACGTGGAAGAACTAAGGCAGAGGGGAACACAGGGGACCTCTAGAGGCACGGAGACAAACTACAGGAGGTAGGATGCTGACAAGTGATGACAACCCTGGTTATCTCAAAGACTTCCAGCAAGTCAACTCTCCACCAGGGGTCCTTGTCTGCTTTAGTATGACTGCATGACCCAAGACTGAAAATTGAATTGAATCCTTGTTGCCATTGACAGCATTTTGAGCAGCTCCTATGTCATGTGTGGAAGACTGGACAGCTGTGGCTCCAAGATTCTCTATTTAACATAAAATAAACAATAACTTTTTTTTGTAATCCAAATGATTGTTACATGGCTCTCTGGAACACTTGATTCTGATTGGTCAGTTGCAACAATCTGGGGTCTGATATGTAAGGAATAATGTACATCCAGCCGGTTGTTATCGCAGAATAAACCCCAATAGGGTGACCAGCCTCTAGGGGCTTATTCTGCGATTACATGGCTACTTGCCACATAAGTAAATAATTAGACATGAAATATTGATCGATTATTGATTGACATGAAATATTGATTGATTGAGTCGAAATATTTTATTACATCTTTAAACGCAAAGATTCCGCGGAAAGAGCAGTTGCAGAAAGTTCAAACTAGATGGACATTTAAGATATACGGTACAGTCATACCACATATTGCACGGCATTTCGCCACATAAATAATTATGGGGATTAGAGATACTGATCTGAGATGAAACTGATTTAACATTGTACGTATTAGTTATCTTATAATCCATTGCAGTGCACAAAACAATAGACTCAAAATGGCAGCAGCTGCATTTGTATGAAACAAAAGAGAGCAATACCGGATGACATAATTAAATAACCGTACACAAAATATTGATTTGACTGTGTTTATTATATTTATTTTTCTAACAGTTGGAGAGAGCTCTGGGAAATGGAGGCAATTAACATCAGCTTCATCATCAGAGCCACCTATGATGTGCTCCCATCTCAAAACAACCTCCACCAGTGGTATGGCGAGGACCCAACCTGTGCCCTCTGCCCAACTCCAGCGACTCTCAAACATATCTTGACTGGTTGTAAGACAAGAGGAATACCACTAACTCCTTGTCCCTGAGAGCAACCAATTCCATCACAGCCCCAACCTTCATCCGAGAGGGACAGGAAAAGCCCAACTATCCTCCTACCAAATCAGAAGCTGGACAACTAGCTATGGCCTGGGATTGGAAGATGCTAGTCGATATTGGCCAGCAACTAATCTTTCCACCCAAGATTGCAGTTACCACCCTTAGACCAGACTTGATACTCTGGTCCTCTTCATTGAAGTCTGTTTACATCATAGAGCTCACAGTCCCATGGGAGAGTTCAACAGAAGAGGCCTATGAGCGCAAGAAACTGTGCTACATAAAACTGGCAGCAGATGCTCAACAACGAGGATGGAAAGCTAAAGTCTATCCGTGTGAAGTGGGATGCAGAGGTTTTGTGGCTTCGTCCACCATCAGATTGCTGAAAGACCTAGGCATCTATGGACAGGCTCTGCGACAGACAATTAGATCAGTCTCTGAAGCAGCCGAAAGAAGCAGCCAGTGGATATGGATTAAGAGGAAGGACCCTTGTTGGGTTCAAAGAGCATCAACATGACCCGCTCACTAAAATCCCCCTACCCCATACTCCGCTTGAGAACCCAGGTTACAACCCTCCAGGAGAAGGTGAAAGGTATGCGGTCAGTTCTAGGCTTGACTCAGGGAAGAGGACGCCCCCTGCCTTGCATAGTCCCGTGGGCTGCGCCATTTAAACAACCAGGCAATTCTCATGATTGGACATGGGACTCAGGTTTGATCACCCTGTAGCTGGCCACCTTTGATGAGGGTGTCTAGTGTTAAAAGGCCGAAACACCCCCTGATTCAAAGGTACACTACTGATGATGTATCCCAAAATTTACCGCTCTGATGAGGTGTCCCAAATTTACAGCTTTCCCACGTTTGAGATACAGCTCTCACGCCACTCTCAACATCAAGGCAAACCTCATGTGCATACCACCCATTGGCACAAAGGACAGTTTACCATCACATCCTGTGTTTCATGATTCTTCTAAATGTTTGTCTTGTTTGAACTTGTTCATTTGTCTTCTTCACAGAAGCTTTGCGTTTATTACAAGTGAGCTAATAAAATATTTAAACTCAAATCAATATTTTGTGCTAGTAACCATGTAATAATCACCCTATCGGGGTTTATTTTGCGATAACAACTGTCTTGATGTACATTATCCCATACTGGTTACCAAATGTTCAGTAAGAATATTATATATGTGTTACTGACAAAAAAAATTCAAAGTAATGAAGAACACTTAATTGGAACACAAATGAACAGTGGTGTGTACTTATCTGTTAATAAAATAATAACAGTTATACACACATTAATAAGTACATCAGCAAATTCTATCAAAGAGTTTTCTTGTATCTCTGTCACTTACCTGCAAACACCTCGACTTCACACAGAGTAAGGATTTCATCATTCCCAGGTAAAAAAAATGTTGACGTATCGACCATTAACAGGTTCAAACACAAATGTTTCTGTGCCATTAAGAACAGTGAGAAGAGTTGCAACCCTGCAAATACATAAAGAACAGTGTTAAAATGAAAACCAGAGGCATATGTCTAACAAATTCAATTCAACTGTATTGAAATCAAATGGTTTTGTACAGCACTCTTCACAATACAAATTATTGTTCATGTTTTATATTGCATTGCTACAAGAAACAATGGTCTAAACTTACAAACGTCTAATCACAGTCTAGATAAAATATGTTCAAGTAAAGTACATCTCCATGGCTGTGGCTCTCTGAGTGGTTTGTGGAGGAGGTTCAATTTTGCCTCCTGTTTTATTAAACCAGATTGAACATCATAAACATGGGAAGATGACAGAACAATTGAAACATTTCTTACAGCGCATTGTTGTTTCCGTTGTTGTCCAGCTTGTTACCAATAGGAATCTGAGCTCCCATAAGCCGCTCTCTGCAACAGTCTCCACGATTAGTGATGGTAACGTTGCTTACACTGTAGACATTTCCAAGATCAACTCTCCACCATGGATTAAACTCAGCTTTAGTGTGAGAGCATGAGCCCTTCCTGTAATTTGAATCTCTGTCTCCATCTACTGCATGTTCAGCATCTCCTAGTGGGTATGTGGAGGACTGCACAGCCTCGGCATTAAGAGCTAGATTCCCTGTTCAATATGATAAATCGATAAAAAAAAAAAGGATAAGACAGGTTCAAAGTAATACAAATAAATATAAAGAAATCACAAGTTTTCAAGTAACATTTCAGCCTATAATTTTAATAAATCTGATTTATATGTAATGATACACAATGATTACAGATTTTTAAATCCAGGCATTTTTACTTGTATTATTCTAAACGTACCTTTGGAATCAGCGACGCACAGTCCAGTAAGTGTTAGAAACAAAATCACTCGTATGGCCATCCTGATATAAGACATAACAACACATCACCTCATCTCAGCACATGAAGGAATAATTTTCAATTTCTCATCCGCATTTAAACAAAGAAACACATATATTGATTGTAATGATAAAGTAGTATAGAAGAACCCCATGACTTACAGTAAAATTAGTGTAATGTGACTAACCTGCCTCCGTTCTTTGGATTTTAAATGCCTTTGCTGAGTATGCTCTATTTTTAACTTTTATTTTCCATCAAAGCTTGCTAATTATTCATCGAGATAAGTGTCTTGTGTTATGTGCTTGTTGGCCAGAGGAGAACTGGCCCACCGACTAAGCCTGGTTTCTCCCAAGGTTTTTGTTTTTCTCCAATTTTGTCACCTGTTGGTCACCTGATGTCACCTGTTGAAGTTTGGGTTCCTTGTTTTACAATTTGGTAAAACTTTATAATAATACTGTTGTAGTGAACTAAAATTTTAGTTCAAATAAAATGTAAAAATCTGCTCTTGACTGAATAACTTTTTTAGCTTTAACAAGGATGAACCTATATTTAATTTACGCATTATAGTATTTTGTACCTGAATACTACTGCTAGACATGAAGAACTTGTTTGTTTAATTTGTATCTTTATTCTATTGTATTCATTTGTGCTACTTTAATGCTACAAGCACCAAACTCTCCACAGACATGGGCCCTGATGTGTAGTTGTGCGCTATATCTTTTCAGACTGATCAGACTTACAGTTTTCAAATAATAATTTATCAAAACTCAATTTTTCCATAGACTTACATTGACAGAGCAAAAATGTGCCCTCTAGAGGAGCAGTACAGTCCACTGGAGGGAGCCGGATAAGAAATCATCTTGTTTTCAGCCCAGTCAAATGACAAATAATGTTACAAAGAACACTTCACAAGTTGTTTGTTTATGTCAACTGGAAATATTGATCGGACGACGTCTTACACAGTTTATGGGTAAGTTCTTCACTGTTGTAAACTAATTCGATCATACATTGTAGCAGACGAGCCCTGCATTATATCAGACCAGATTATTTTCGATTTGGTCAGTTCGTCAGTGTTTTAAGGCTTGCCAGTTTGAACTATTCTAGCGAATGTATAATATACAAGCAAAGGAATACATGAAAGAGATACATTTAATGATTTTGAGCTGTTTTGTTTGATAGTACAACCACTCTGGGTTTTCAGTCTCTGAGACAGACTGAGGGTTCTCACTCTCTGGAACAGACACCGAACTGGGCTCAGGGGCTGGAGTCGACACTGGACTGGGCTCAGGGGCTGGAGCCGACACTGGACTGGGCTCAGGGGCTGGAGCTGACACTGGACTGGGCTCAGGGGCTGGAGCTGACACTGGACTGGGCTCAGGGGCTGGAGCTGACACTGGACTGGGCTCAGGGGCTGGAGCTGACACTGGACTACACTGGACCACTGCTCCATGGTCTAGTCCCACCAATGCTCCACAGCCTGCCACTGCACCACGATCCAGGCCCACCACTGGCCCAAGGTCCAAGTCTGCCCATGCTCTACGGCTCAGGTCCTCCCACGCTCCACGGACCTGGTCTGCCTCTACTCCATAACCCAGGCCCGCCATTGTCATACCGCGGTCCAGGTCCTGTCTCCCTGCACGGGCCTGGCCCACCATCCCTCCCCCAAAACCGCCTCCACTCCACCACTCTCCTGGACTTAATGCCTTGTTTTGGTTAATGTTGGGCTTCGGGAGCCGCCCTCAGAGGGGGGGGGTCTGTAATGTCTTGTTTTGGGTGTCATGGTTCTTGTCTTATTTTGTAGTTTTATTCTTGTTGCTTGTTTGTGCCATGCTTCCCTTGCTCCTCATGTTCTCCCTTAGCTTATGTGTCATGTTCTGATTGGTTGTTTATGGTCATGTGGTTTTCAGTTCTGTTCTGTCATTGGTTCCCTTGTTCCTTGTGTCACTTGCTCATTGGTTGTCTTAGTCATGTGTTCACTTAGTTCTTGTATTTAAAGCCATTGTCTTCCCCATGTTACTTGGTGGTGTATTGTTAATGTAACCCTGCTGTCTGTGAGTGTTCAAGTAAAGTCTGTTCAGGTCAAGTCTGCTCATTGTCAAGTCTGCTCATGTTCAGGTCAAGTGGTTGCTTTGTTTGTTTGTCCACTTTGTTATAATAAACTGCACTTGGGTTTATCAACTCGCCTTCAGAGGACTGATCGTTACAGAGTAATACCCGATCCAGCAAAAAAGTGGCAGTATTGAGTACTGAGAATCGGATTGGTGAAGTAAAGCATTTCATGTCATTCAAATACAATTAGCCTACATAAAATGCCTCAAGTTGGAAGTACAGTCTGGGCTGTCTTTTTCTCTCAACTCTTCAATAGGTAGATCTTGCCTTTCATCAGGGCTGTAGACAAGGATATTGGGCTCAGAAAGTTTGGTGACCACCCTCTTATGCTGTACATTATGATCTGACAATGCAAATGAACTGACAAACCCTTAACAATAAGTTCTTAACCCCAAAAACTATAAGGATTTGAGTTGTATTCGGGTACGGTTCAACAGTATGTCCTGATCAATATAATAATGTTATACAGTATCATTAAAATTGAAACGCTTTTCCTGGTATACAAGACAGAAACATTAAAGGATTAGTCCACTTTCAAATAAAATTTTCCTGATAATTTATTCACCCCCATGTCATCCAAGATGTTCATGTCTTTCTTTCTTCAGTCGAAAAGAAATTAAGGTTTTTGATGAAAACATTCCAGGATTATTCTCCTAATAGTGGACTTCAGTGGTCTCCAAATGGTTGAAAGTCAAAATTAGTTATAGTGCAGCTTTAAAGGGTTAGTTCACCCAAAAATGAAAATGTCATTTACAGTGGGTACGGAAAGTATCCCCTTAAATTTTTCACTCTTCGTTATATTGCAGCCACTGCAAGGAGGAATGGCAGAGGATCCCCAAATCCAGGTGTGAAAAACTTGTTGCATCTTTCCCAAAAAGACTCATGGCTGTATTAGATCAAAAGGGTGCTTCTACTAAATACTGAGCAAAGGGTCTGAATACTTAGGACCATGTGATATTTCAGTTTTTCTTTTTTAATAAATCTGCAAAAATGTCAACAGTCCATCAGCACTGTAAGACTTGGCGGCAAGCATGGCTGAGAACTTACAGGCCTTGGATGGGAGGCAGTTTAATGCACTGCAATTGCACACTCCACCTGATGAATCTACACGTTACCCTTGGCTGCCCCACCATTGAGGGTAGTGAGACCGGAAGAAGTCTCAATCTCAAAATTCTGGCAAGTTGAAAATACCTAGAATATTAAAATCAACTGCAGATGGTAGATCTGTTCCCTATTTAGTGCACAATCTCTGGAACAGTCTTCTTCACGTTGTTTTGGAGGCAGACACACTCTGCCAGTTTAAATCTAGATTAAAGACCCATCTCTTTAACCTGGAATACACATAACACACCATCACATTTCTATAATTCTATAATATCTATAATTAAATTCTATAATTTCTATAATTAAAATCGCTTAAAAGACAGTTATGCTACTTTAATTAGGGTAGCCAGAACCGTGAACACTTCTCATGTACTTGTGACACCATAAGAAGAACGACATCTACAATTATATTAGTCTGTCCGTCTCACCCTTATCCATATTCAGACCAGATGGTGGATCTGCACCCAGGAACGACCACAACACAGCCCTTCATGGTCAGCAAAGACCTCGATGGGACAAGCCCTCAG
Organism: Ctenopharyngodon idella; assembly: GCF_019924925.1. NCBI lineage: Eukaryota > Metazoa > Chordata > Actinopteri > Cypriniformes > Xenocyprididae > Ctenopharyngodon > Ctenopharyngodon idella. Next base: position 32,311,445 of record NC_067238.1, read on the forward strand.
GACAGATCCTTAGCAAAGACCTCGGTGACTAGACATTTATCCACTTCTGTCGCCTGAGGGAGCTTGGGTTTCTTGCCACTGTAGCCTTTGGCTTGCTTAGTTGGGGACAGGAAAGTCAGATAACTTTTTTCAAAAAAAAAAAAAAAAAAATCTAATTGACCGCACTGAAGCCATCAGATGAGAACAAATACTCGAACTGAATTAAGCTGAGCTATTGTCTACGGTAGAGCTGCGCTACAACTGAATCACATCTTGCGTCATTGACAATGTTATTGAAACTAAATCTACATTGAACTGACTAATGCAGCCATATCACCCTGTAGCCCAAGACTAGTTGCCCACTGAAGCTAAGCAGGGCTGAGGCTGGTTAGTACCTGGATGGGAGACCTCCTGGAGTTTTTCCTGCTGGAAGAGGTGTTAGTGAGGCCAGCAGGGGGGTGCTCACCCTGTGGTCTGTGTGGGTCCTAACACCCCAGTATAGTGATGGGGACACTATACTAAAAGCACCGTCCTTCGGGTGAGACGTTAAACCGAGGTCCTGACTTTCTGTGGTCATTAAAAATCCCCAGAAAGTGAAGGGGTGTAACCCAAGCAGCCTGGCCAAATTTGCCCACTGGCCTCTGTCCATCATGGCCTCCTAATCATCCCAATATACCATAGATGTTCACAAGTCTTTCATCTGGAGTCCGAGTCAAGTCTGGAGTCTTTTGTCATGAGTCCGAGTTGAGTCTTAAGTCATTTAAAAAAAAAAAAAAAACTTTTTGTGGACGCGATGTCGTCGTTCCAGTGTCTTTAATTGTTTTCCCGCATTCTGTGTATCTAGCCGATCTGACATGTTAATAAACCCAAACGAAAGAACATTAGGCACGGTGGCTCCCATCATGTTTCATGGGACTCTTATGACATTTCAGAGTTTACACGCAATACATGGACATACATAATCAAATTCTATGACAAGAGTCCGATCTACCACGACACCTAGGGAAATATATGTGACGCAGATATTATAAAATCATTCAAACACAACACAAATTCTTTATTTATTATATCAGTAGTTAAGGGTAAAAGACTTGAGTTGTTTTTAAAATAGTCTTTTGTGTCGAGTCGAGTCAAGTCTGAAGTCATTTCAGGTCAAGTCCCAATCAAATCTGAAGTCTTTTAGAATGCAACTCGAGTGCGAATCGAGTCCAAGTCACTAACTCGAGTGCCCATCTCTGCCATATACTGATTGGCATCGTCACTCGGTCTCTTCTCCACCAACAAGCTGGTGTGTGGTGGGCGTTCTGGTGCAATATGGCTTCCGTCACATCATCCAGGTGGATGCTGCACATTGGTGGTGGTGGAGGAGATTCCCCCTTCCATATGTAAAGCACTTTGAGTACCCAGAAAAGTGCTATATAAATGTAACGAATTAGTATTCATTCACTCATATTGTGGTTGAGTAAACTGATTCAGTGGCAGTTGTGTTTTATATCAAAATAAAAGAAGTGGGAAAAGATTATTTTAATTATTATATTTGCACATTTTACAGATGCTTTTATATTGAAGTCATTCAAGTTTCATTTCATCAGTTTATTCATTCCTTGTTCCTTGTGAACATAACTTGCTTGTGCAGGAAATTCCCACCTTAATGTGTGATCAGGATGTAAACACTGATCTTCAGGTTCTGCCGTGGGGTAAATTTAAATTGTATTTAGTTTTGTTAGCATTGTGCCACGTGTTTCGCAGGAATAGCATGGATGTCTCAGAATTACATTATTCGAGATCTTGAGTTTTTGTCTAACTTTCTAAATGCAAAAATTTTATTTAATAAAATAATGAAATCATAATCTGTTTTATTTTAAATACATTTATAAGAATATTTATATAAACATAAAACAGATGAAAGTCTCAATGTATACAAAAATATACTATACACACAAAAAAAAAAAATTCCGGTATCATTTTCCCATGCTACTTTGAGGTGATCTGAAGACACTGTAGAATGAGAAACAAACAAAGAAACAAATCGTGTCACCAAATGTTTGTCCACAGGATGTTGGCCCAAAAGATCATACATATAATGATCCTGAGGCAAATCCTGAAATTCAGTAAAAGAATGTTTTATGTAGTGGCACACTTGTACATATCGGAAAAATTGTAATTTGGGAAAGATCAAAAGGTGTTCAAAGGTGGCAAATTTTCCATCTATATAAAAGTCCTTGACAGTGGTTAGTCCTTTGCCTCTCCACAGTGAAAATACCTTATCCGAAAAACATTTTTATTATTGGAAATGGGCAGGTGCACAGAAGGACACGTAATATTCAACGCTGTCTTCATTTGTTTTAAAATTCTAATGGAATTAAGCAAAATTCTTACATTGTAGTTTCTTTAAAGATACAGGATTAGAAAAAAAGAATAGCAGCTAGGAAGCATCCAACAACTGACCTAGCCTCAATATACAGCCACTTTGGATGTGTATCCATCAAATTATCGGCAGCTTGATCGCTAATCCGGCAGAACATCATAGCCCAATAATAATGACGGAAAACAGGGAGCGCTAGACCACCTAACTCTTTCAGCTTCTGCAAATGGGCCTTAGAAATTCTATGCACTTTTTTTAACCCTAAATGAGTAAAGTGATCCTCTGTTATTCTAAAGGGTAATGAGAAAGAGCATCCAGCCATTCACCCAAAGGCATGAATACACTCTTCTCCCAGTTAACAGAATAACCAGAAAAAGAGCCAAAAACCTCAAGTGATTCCATTAAAAGTGGCAAAGCAGAAGAAGGATCACTCAAACATAAAAGCAGATCGTCTGCATATAAGGACAGCTTAACCTCAGTATGACCGTATGATTTACCCCTGATCTCAGAATGATTACGAAGATGGATGGCCAGGGGTTCTCAAGCTAAATCAAATAACAGTGGGCTTAAACAACAGCCCTGTCGTGTACCACGCTGAAGAGGAAAAAAAGAAGACCCATCCGAATTAGTAAGTATTGCAGATCTGGGGGAAGAATAAAGCATTTTTATCAATAGTTTAAAATTCTCACCAAAACCAAACCGATCCAGGACAGAAAACATAACTCCATACACGATCAGTCGGGTTAAGTAATCTCCATACACCAACAAGATTCATGGATTTTATCAAATTATTTAAAACACCACGCAGTGCATTCGAATAGGAATTGATTTCTGAAAAAGTATAGCCACACCTCTAGCTTTAGAGGAAAAAGTGGCTTGATAAACTTGCAAAATCCAATTTGCCCTAAGCCGCGTCTGTTCACTGGGTCTAATATGGGTTTCCTGAAGGAAAATAATGTCAGCCGACAATGTAAAAACACTTTTCCCCTCTTAATCAAGTGCACCATTCCTCTTACATTCCAACTAACAAATGTAATATTCACTCCAGCATCACTAATATTAGTAATAGTGCCAGTCATACATCATCTTCAAAAACATAGCAAACACAAAATCAGTAATAACCGTAACAAGAATAAACATTATCTGGTGCAACAGAAAAAGAACTCACGAACTCCATGAACCGAAGCAGCAAGCATTCCCCATCATCTCAGAGACAACAAGAGTGCAAGACTAACTTAGCTTACCTTAGCAAAAAAGAAGAGCAGAAATTATGAAAAACACACAAGGAGTACTCCGGAGTACACATGGAGTATTCCGCTGCACAAATAGTCAGTAATCAGAATCACGTTAACAAAATGTTCCAAAAATAGTCCACTTCCATTAGTCAAGGTCCATACTCACACCAAGCTGAGTAAAATCAGGACTCCAATGAGTTTTGCTGGAGGTGCTAGGTTAAGACCATGCTTCCCTCTTCCAAACAACCTGACTTCTTCTACACTCCTAACAGTTTAAATACCTGGGGTTTTAACGCTCCAGCGTTCCCTAGTGGTGAGTATGATCAAAAATAGAAGGGTAACAGGTAACACTGTTACAAGCTTTCGTTACCGAACTAACCGCACGTCGCCGCGCTGTCACCGGTGTATAATCAGGGAAGATATGAATCTGCATTCCTTTATATTCCAGAGGAAACTTGTCCCGGCTCAGACGGAGGATTAAGTCTTTATCCCAATCATTGTGGATCCATGCGATAATGGTGCGAGGTCTCTGGCTTTCAGTCGGCTTGGGTAACAGCGCCCGATGAGCTCAGTCAATCTTCACGGGTTTGGGGAAGTTGCCTTGGCCGAAAAGTTCAGTAATCAAGTCCGAAATGAACACTGAAGGGCGCCCCCGCTCCTCACCTTCGCTTATTCCCACAAATTTGAGATTCAGCCTTCGAGAACGTCCTTCCAAGGCAGTCAGTTTATCCCAAAGAGATTTGTTTTCCACAGTCTTCACACACCTTTTCGAACTCTCTCCAAGGTGTAAATCAGTACCGTTCAGGGCACCTTCTATCTCCACCTTTTTTTGTTTAACGCTGGCCTGTTCTGACTGCAGGTTGACCAGCGTAGCATCCAACGTATCCAAGCGAGCACTTAATGCTGTCATCTTGTCCTCTATCAGCTTTTTTAAATCAACCCCTTGGGCACCGATTGCGGCAAGTATCGCATTTACATTTCCCTGTGAGATAGGATCACCTGGGTTGGCGTCCTCCTTAGTTGCAACAGTTTTTGAAGATTTCTTAGACGCCATTTTTCTGACAGAACGCGTCAGCGAAGTAATGAAAATCGCCCTTAACGCACTTAAATTTCACGAAATATTCAAAACAACTTACTAAAGTTGACTCTCAGTAAGTCATTATCACTGTGAAGTGGATTGACGGTATTTTAATTACAAAAATATTCAAAATGTAATGTCAGTGGAAAGGAGCTCAGAAAAAAGCGGCTATTCCATGATATGCACACGTGCGCCCCCCCATAATCTGTTTTATTTATATTAAAATAAATAACGCTGACTTGCACTTTTTTTTATCACTTTCTGTCTTTTGAATACTACAGAGACAAACTTGCAGACAAGTACAATTTTATAAAATATTTGTCAGAAAAGGACACTTAAAACACTCCAAATACTTTTGCTGCTTGTTCAGTTTACTTATTTGAAATGAGTTGCAACGTTTGATTTGATTGCATTCAACTCACTTAACTGTAAATGAAAGTTAAGGTATGATGCTTTTGAGTTGGGATAACATGAATCATTTTTATTGACAGCTGAAACTAGACAGTGGATTTCCCAGCATGCTCTGCATGGGGATTGGATTGAAAAGCAAAACTCAAAACATCCTCCATTACATTCATGCTTGTCAGTATATTATGATCTTACAATTCAAATTAACTGACAATCTCTATACAAAACACTTTGTTAGAGTGAAGTTCTTACAACATGTACATGTTAACAGGATTTGAGTTGAATTCAGGTACAGTTCAGTTCCATTTACTGATCAATGTAATAATTGTTATGCTAACATTTCAATTTTAAAATAATAATACCATTATTTATGTTCCTATATCACAACACTTTTCCTGGCATACAAGGAAAAATTACTCAAATAATCAAATGTTGTGTAGTTTTGTCATGTCAGTATGAAAAGGATGTGTGCTCAATGTAAACAGTCTTTCATTTGTGCAGTTTAATGTACTTTTTGGTTGTGTTTACAGTACTTTAATTAAGGAAGAATGATAGCGCTCAGTAAACATAACATTGGCACAATGTACACAATTTACACTAATAAAAATTAAAGACCGTTTACTGCTTATAGGTTTGGAATTATTTTTCTTTTTTTATTATTATTAATCAGATAAAAAAAAATCTAAAAATTATACATTAAAAATGATTTCTTAAATTAAAAATCTTTATTAAATTTTAATACATTTTATCCATTAAAATGGATTACCTCTGTAATTTCTGCTCATAGTCTCTTCTGTGGCTCTCTCTTCACTTCATCACTTCACTTTTTAATAACTTTTTAATATTTTCATTTTCATTAGACTTTGATAGTTTTTATTTTTGTCTATTAGTAAGTTTCATCATCAAGCACTTCCTGAGCAGCGTTTCCCATGAAAACCTTCAGTTGATGTAGATTAGTACTTTTTTCACTAATTAATTTATGCATTTAATTGCAGAAACAACAGTTTATTATTAGTAGTATTTTTAGTTTTGCATTTACAGTATGCTTAAGATGCAAGCTTTATTAAAAGAAAACCATTTTCTGGATTCTCTGCAATTTGTTTATTTGTTTTTTTGTTTTGTTTTTTGCATTGCGTTGCATTGCATCAATAATAATCAGCCTTCAACCAAAGACTAAATAATTTAAAAAAACAGCATTTTATAATTATGGGCATATTAGTATTTCATGTTCATGTAAAGTGGGACACATATACATTTTTTTCTTTCCATGACTGGAACTTTATATAGGTTTGTTGCAGCTTAATTTACTGTCAGGAATATAGAAAAACATTGTAATATCAAATATATATTTACTATCAAAAGTGTTGTTAATCAAATCCATTTATAAAATGAACAATTTCGTTAACTTCTTAACTGTTAGCATCCTGTTAGCAGGACGTTTGCCGCTCTTTTTTTATTGCTTTTTTTCCTATCACATATTTTATTAATAATCATAAATTAAGTCTCATTAGAAGGCTCACACCCTCAGTATTTATCCTGTGAAAACCATTTTAAAATCAGACATTACATTATCATGAAAACAGCACTTAAATTCCTTTTAGCAGGAGTTGTCATGTTTCATATCACAATATCATTAGAAAGGTGATATTGAGAGAAATTTTATTAAATAGTGACAGGAGAACTCATTAAAAAATTAAATAGAATGTGGGAGACACCCGGTGACTATGTTTGGTACAACACTTAAAGAAAATCTCCCGGGAACTTCAATATTTGTGATATCAACTTGTGATACTACTACTATCTACAACTTGGTTAGACACATGGGTTTGATTTTATAGCATTTTTTAGATAAATTTTGTAAAATATATTTTGAATAAAATAAATGTTTAGTAGACTACAGTACTTTTGCTTTACAGTGAATTTAAATAGCTTCAGATGTAGTATCAGTGCAACAGACTTTTGTCACTGCAGCACATTTGTGTCTGAGAGAGTTTGTGGAGGTGGTCGACAGGTAGAAACTCGACACTGAGGTTTTGGACTTACATCATTGAGTTCTGTCACTCTGTTCCCTCAGGTCCCGTCTACGGTGCGGGCGGTGGGCATTGACAGGGTGCTGGCTCTGAGACAGCGAACACAGATGCTCTGGGAGGCGTACTTCTCCTCCGTGGATAAGATTGTACTCACCACACTGGAGGTGAGAGCTGGGTCATCTTAGATGTGTATACAGCGGTGCGTCTGACAGAGAGGAAGGTCTGACAGGGGAAATTAAACCAGCACAGGATGCCATACATCATTAGCACATACTTAGTCCCCTGCCCTTAGGTTAATTGGCAAATGAAATGTGAATTTTGCACAAAAGTATGGCTTAACTTCACCCCCTGCTGGAAGACAGGTGGAGGTGATCACGCTGAAAACTGTTTTAATTTGATGTGATTGTATATTTAATGCTGCTGTTTCACAGACAGGGCTTAGATTAAGCCAGGATTATGCTTTAGTTCAATTAGGGCATTTAAGTAGCTTATATAAACATACACTAAAAAAAAAAAAAAACATTACTGGTGTGCTTCTTGAGACAAAACAGTTACACTGACACACGTATGTCAGTGCAAGTTGCTTTCGGTTAAAAAAAAAGCTCAAACATGCATTTTAGTCTAGGACTAGCTTAAGCCTTGTCAGTGAAACTGGGGGTTAGTTTAATGCTCTTAGGTTAATTGACAAAAGTGTGGCTTAACTTTGCCCCCTGCTGGCAAACAGGTGAAAGTAAAATCAGTGTAATTACTGACTGTTCAAAAGGCATGAAGTTAAAGAAAAGTTTTTTCTGTTATTATATTCATAGAGTGTGACAGTTTTTAAAAGCATACGCAACCGTTCAAAAGCTTGGGGTCTGTAAGATATTTTCATGTTTTTGGAAGAGACCTCTTCTGCTCACCAAGATCAAAAATACAGTAAGAACTTTGTAAAATAGTATTACAATGTAAATCAGCTGTTTTCTATGTGAATTTATTGTAAAATGTAATTTATTCCTGTGATCAAAGCTGAATTTTCCATAAAAGTCCATGCACACGTAGAGAATGATGAGACTAGACAATGAGGGTAGGCGAGGTGAGTGCTTGACAGAGGTGTAAAGTACTTGAGTAAATTTAATTAGTTACTGTACTTAAGTATCTTTTTGGCTACTTTGTAATTGTACTGAGTATCAAAGATATTGGCAACTTTTACTCTCTACTTGACTACATTTTTGAGCAAGTAAATGTACTTTTTACTCCACTACATTTGTTATTAATAATGCAATTACACATTACATTTTTCATGGCACCTAACTTTTTCTGCAGCAGTTTGTTTCTGATATAAAGAAGCGATATCGCCATCTAAGTGCATTGAAGGTACTATATCTTGTGCATTTTGCCTTTACTCCCCCAAAACTTGTCAACAAGGATACTTTACGTGAATGTGAGCGCATTAGCAGGTAGTTTCTGATCGCATGTGTTTGATTTTTGAGATGAGGAAAAGACTGCAGCTGGTGATGAGGCTCAAACCAGCACATCCATTAGACTTTGACTATTTAATTTTACTTAACATTGTTTTATTTATCCGCTATATTGGCAAGACCATTTTGACAGATAATGGTTTACTCATGGCCTTTCTGTGCACTTCAGCTCAGCTGAGACTTGAGAGTTTGTAGACGTTTAAAAGCTTGTGTCGACCTTGATTTGTTGCAATATTGAGGTATTCAGTTTTATATTGATTTTAGAAAATAAACTTGCATTTCTCATCTTACAAATCAATTGCTTCTTATTTTCACTCTCAAGTGTTGAGGACTAGTGCATCTTTGAGCCTACATTCAGCATGAGTAAAATACTTCAGTACTGTTAAAATCAGATACTTTAAGACTTTTACTCAAGTCGTATTGGAATTGGTTACTTGTAACTTGTAGTGGAGTCATTTTCGATGTAAGGTATCAGTACTTTTACTCAAGTATGGTTTTCAGGTAGTCTTTACACCTCTGGTGCTTCATGAGCTGAACCAGTGGCAGGTGTGGGTGATGGCTGACTGAGTGCAGGTGAGAACCAGGAGGGATGATGGGAAATGGAGTCTAGAATTGCGTGAGGGAAGGAGGACCGGAGCAACCGTGACACATACGGATTGATAATATGGTCTCAGACTAACCAGTTTGTAATTAAACAGATTGATAACCAGGCCTTGAAAATTTTGGATAGAAAGCAAATAAGATGATATTGTCTTTCAAATTGCCAAAGTCACGTGAACCATTGAAATTTTGAAACGTTTCAAAACACTGAAATCACGTGACTTTGGCAGTTTGATACATGCTCCGAAACACTGATAAGAAACAAAAGATTCGTAAAGCTTCATGAAGCAGTGTTTTGAAATCACCCATCACTAGATATTGTTGAATAAAGTCGTTATTTTGTTTTTTTTGGCGCACAAAAAGTATTCTCGTCTCTTCATAACATTAAGGTTGAACCACTGCAGTCACATGACTGTTTTAACGATGTCTTTAGTAGCTTTCTGGGCCTTGAAAGTGTTAATTATCCTCACTGAGCCATCGGATTTTATCAAAAATATCTTAATTTGTGTTCCGAAGATGAACGAAGGTCTTACAGGTGTGGAACGACATGAGGGTGAGTAATAAATTACAGAATATTCATTTTTGGGTGAACTAACCCTTTAACGTCACACATTAGCTTCATGAGTCCATTTCATATCACTATTGCATGTCTGAGGGCGTACATTTTTTATAGTGTTGTGTTATACATTTATGTCTGTATATTTTGTGTTGTATTCTGATTTTTTCTTCCTCCATCATAATAGGTGCTCTGACCAGCTGTATTCAGCTATTATCGCCATGAAAGAGGAAGTTGTTGTAACTCAAGCATACAATGTCCGACCTGCCCTAAACTTCACATGTGTGATAAGAGTCCTGGCCTAAAGACATCTATATGCCAATATTCAGTTAGTCATAGCGCCACCTGCTGGCAACAGGAAATGGCATGCTTTACACTGTAATTCACTCCCAGAAACACATTTCGATATGCAACGAAGTACCAAACATACTAGAAACACTTGGCTAAGTGCTAATGTTTAACGCCACAAAACAGGAAGTTGTAGTATACAATGTCCGATCTGCTCCAAACTTCACATGTGTGATAATAGTCCTGGGCTGAAGACATCTACATGGCAATATTCAGTTACAGTCGAAGCCCCACCTGTTGGCAGCAGGAATCGTGGCACTTTTTAAAATTACTTTGCCATAATTCTCCTGTATTTACTCACTTACATGCATGTCGCTCACTGTTCACTGTTTCCGGAGGCCAACGGGTGGCGATGAGCCCGGGTGCGAGGGCCCTTTCATCATTTTTTAATGGTTATTGTTACTTTTGTGCATTTTTTTTTTTTTTTTTTACTCTATAACAGAAAAGTAAAAGTTAATATTGGTTGAATTGGTGGTTGTGTTGTTGATTCTTTTCTCATTTTTGAAAAATGTAATTCTTCTTTACTTTGTTACCAGCTCCTCAACCCTAGATGGGTAGCTATGTAACACTACACCTCCTCCTCATTGTGAATATCTAAATGAGCCTTTTTGATCCAGAAACATGAAATACAACATGTAATGCTGAATTAATTTATTCATGTAGAAAGCAAAGATAAACAAAGATGGGTAAATACACAACCCCCTGGATCAAACTGGGGTTAAGAATCAGGTGCATTTTAAAAACCATTTCATTCCTTTACTGAATGTGCACTGAAACTTATCTTTTATCTTAAGGATAAAAGGTGCACAGGTAAAATAAAAACAATGAAAAAGTGCAATATCAGTATTGCTCAGAAAACAGTAGTTTGGTATTTTGCTTATAGGATCAGTGGACTGTGGTGTAACTTCATCTCATTTCACTGAACCTGGCAATGAAAACAGAACAAAAAAATCATTAAGGCAATGTACACATAGTATAAACAGTACATATAGTACAAATGTCTACACACCATGTCTCTCTTCTTTTATTACTCACGTGAAAACACCTGAACCTCACACAGTGTGAGATATTCACTGCGTCCAGGTATAAAAATGTTGACATATCGCCCCTTAATAGGCTGAAACTCAAATGTTTTTGTCTCTCCATGTGCGATGGATGCAACAGTCGCAGCCCTGTGAAGAAACACAGTAACAGAGAAATAGAGAGGGATGTATCAAAACATCATGAAGCATATTAAATATACTTCTGTCAAAGGATTTATTCAAAGTAATTTTATCTAATTTACTCATTTTCTAACCATTTGTGTAAGTATCAAGAGAGAGACAATACTTACAGCTGATTATTGTTGCCATTATTTTCCAGGCTGTTGCCGACACGGATCTGAGCGCCATTTATTCTCTCTGCACAACAATCTCCACGATTAGTGATGCTAACACTGGATATCCAGTAGACGTTCAGCAAGTCAACTCTCCACCAGGGTTCCTTGTCGTAGTTAGTATGAGTGCATGATCTACCATCGCGAATTGAATTCACGTTGCCATCGATAGCATTTTGAGCAACTGATGATTGCGGATGATCTTGTGTGGAAGACTGGACAGCTGTGCCTCCAAGAGCAAGATTCTCTGTTTAACATAAAATAATAAACAATGTTTTCTTTTTTTTTAAACTTTAATGTGCTAAATTATAATCCCAATATAATGGGCAAAATAATGCTAAGCTATTTAATCCAAATGATTATTACACGGCTCTCTGTCACAGCGATAACAACTGTCACGTCCTGAGATGTATTTTATTTGTGATTGTTCTATGTGTCACGATCACTGTCTGTTCCTGTCAGTTCCTGGACTCCACTTCCCATAATCCTCCCTTCCAATCACATGCACCAATCACCAATTGCCACACACACCTGCAGATCATTACCTGGACTATTTAAGACACACACACACACACACCCTTTGCGAAGTCTTGATTTGCCGTGGTGATCATTTCTAAGCGTTTTCTTGTGGACTGTTTCCTGGTTTCCGATTGGACTGTTTATTCCCTGCGACCCTTTGCTGCCTGCCCTGATCCTTGCCTGTACCCTGTTTCTGTTTGTCTGCCGCCTGCCTCGACCATTGCCTGTTCCTGTTTATGCCTCTGCCTTTGCCCTGTCTGCTCTGTAAGTCCTTTTAATAAAATTAGCTGCAAATGGATCCACATTCTGTCGACCCATCATTACAGAAGACTTCGCCAACACATGGATTCAGCGGCTTTCCTGAAGAACAATGGCCCGGTAGGAATATCGCACAATTGTTATTAGGACTCACGCAGGGCACACGATCGATTGAGGATTATATCACTGAATATTTGAACATTGCTTATTGGTCAGATCTGCCGGACTGCGTGCTCATAGACTTTTTCTGTGAGGGCATCAATCAACCACTTAAAAAACAACTAATTCGTGAGGGACCCCGCTCCTCCCTTAGTCATTTTCTGGAATTTACACTATTGACTGTTGGCTCTCCGTTTACTGTGGGTGTCGCGGAGGAATGCGACACTTCATCCATTCACGTAATTGCTGCTGTGCCAGAGGACACTCACAAGGTGGCGGCTACAACAACAACACCAAGTCAAGCCACAGTTGATATTCCTGAGCCCAGTCAAGTCACAATTGATCTTCATGAGCAAAGTCAAATCACAATTGATCTTCATGAGCAAAGTCACGTCTCTGCTGATCACCCAGAGCCACGTCACGTCTCCGCTGATCTTCCAGAGCCACGTCACGTCTCCGCTGATTGCCCAGAGCCACGTCACGTCTCCGCTGATCGCCAAGAGTCACGTCACGTCTCCGCCGATCGCCCAGGATCACGTCACGTCTCTGGATCTGTTTGGGAGCGGAGTGGGTTGCGTTCCAGTGTGGCTGATCCACCACTGACGTCAGCGCGAGCGGCTGGCATTCCTAAGCCTCCGCCGGCCGCTTTGCACTCAAGTTCGTCGGTTGCTACGCACTCAAGCCCGCCGGTTGCTACGCACTCAGGCCCGCCGGTTGCTACGCACTCAGGCCCGCCGGTTGCTACGCACTCAGGCCCGCCGGTTGCTACGCACTCAGGCCCGCCGGTTGCTACGCACTCAGGCCCGCCGGTTGCTACGCACTCAGGCCCGCCGGTTGCTACGCACTCAAACTCTCTGGATGCTATGGACAAGATGGCCGCTTTGCCAGTGCCCACGGGCAAGATGGCCGCCCCGCCAGTGTCTGGGAACATAGGGGTCGTTCCAGCCAGTGAGTCCACTCCAGAACCAGCTCCAGCCCGTGAGTCCGCTCCAACCCGTGAGCCCGCTGCAGCGCCCACAGGAGGAGGTAGGCACAGAGCCACCGCCTCAACCGCGTAAACGGAGGAGGAGGAGGAAGAAGGCTTCCTCCATCCCTCAAGGCCCGGAGGCCGTCCCAGAGCAGCCCGCTTTTCCTGATACGGCCACGGAGGCCGTCGCTGAGCTCCTCGCCCTGCCGGCGCCACCCGAGCTCGGCGCCACCCGAGCTCCTCGCCCTGCCGGCGCCACCCGAGCTCCTTACCCACGAAACCGCCACGGCCTCCGTTGAATTCCCCAAGAACTTTTTGGGGGGGGGCCATATACCTGAGGGTGGGGAGCTTGTGGGTGGGGACCCTGCACGGCCGCGATCATCAGCGGCCTCCGAACTGCTTGAGCTTGCGGGTGGGGACCTTATACGACCATGGCCTTCAACTGCCTGTGAACTGCTGTGGCCGGCTACGGACCCTGACCCGCCGTGGCCGCCCGTGGCACCTGACCCGCCGTGGCCGCCCGTGGCACCTGACCCGCCGTGGCCGCCCGTGGCACCTGACCCGCCGTGGCCGCCCGAGTTCCTGGACCTGCATTGGAGACCCCGTTCCCGTCTGCCAACAGGTCTCCAATGTACCCACCCCCCCTCCCTATCTGTGCCATTTACGCCGTGAGGACGCGCCTTCCGGAAGGGGGGCGTTATGTCACGATCACTGTCTGTTCCTGTCAGTTCCTGGACTCCACTTCCCATAATCCTCCCTTCCAATCACATGCACCAATCACCAATTGCCACACACACCTGCAGATCATTACCTGGACTATTTAAGACACACACACACACACACCCTTTGCGAAGTCTTGATTTGCCGTGGTGATCATTTCTAAGCGTTTTCTTGTGGACTGTTTCCTGGTTTCCGATTGGACTGTTTATTCCCTGCGACCCTTTGCTGCCTGCCCTGATCCTTGCCTGTACCCTGTTTCTGTTTGTCTGCCGCCTGCCTCGACCATTGCCTGTTCCTGTTTATGCCTCTGCCTTTGCCCTGTCTGCTCTGTAAGTCCTTTTAATAAAATTAGCTGCAAATGGATCCACATTCTGTCGACCCATCATTACACTATGTGCCTCGTGGTGTGTTTTTGTTTTGTTTCATTTTTTCCCCCCATGTCTACTGCTACCATTCTCATGGAGGTGATTGGGTTCCCCTCAGCTCCACTGATTGGCTGCAGCCTGGGGAAAGCCAGCATATGAAGCCGGCACTGCCTCACAGCAAGAGGAAGAGGGTTGCAGAGGGTAACTTGCCACATGGATTTTTTTCCCCTCTTGCTCCAGATAACTTTATTGTGTTCTGTTGCTGACAAGTGCTAACCAATGGGGGTACTGTGGATTTAGTTGAAAACTTAGATTTTGTTCAAAATTTAGATTTTATTTTAATGAAACCCGTAGGGAGGTGGGTGCCATTTTTGATTGAAACTTCTTTTCTCCTGGTTATGTATAGTAGGAGATATAGGGAAGTTCATCTATTATTTATTTTCTTCTCTTTTTTAATGTAAAGGTAAGTTATGGTTAAAACTGAGATAGAAATGTTTTTATTTGTTGTGTTGACCTTTGCCACCTCCTGAAGCTTATGTTTCCCTTTGTCTTTTTCTTTTGATTCAATAATGTGTTACTGGGGCTGGAGATGAGAAGTTCCTGTGCTCTCTCTCTCTCTCTCTTTCTCTCTCTCTAAAATTTGTTACTGCTATGCCTACTACCCCTAGACTAAAAGAGGGCTAGCATGTAACAATGCACATTGTCCCTTAATGGTTACCAAATGTTCTGTAAATAATGTATTCATTAAAAATATTATATGTTATATTATGTGTTACTGACAACATCCAAAGTAATGAAGAACTTGGACCTTATCCTTATGTTAATAAAATAATAACAGTTATACACACATTAATATGTACATAAATTCTATCACAGATAAATTCTACATAAATTACAGTACATAAATTCTAGAAAATTTTTTTCTTTTTTACTTTCATGTGCATAAACATATTCTATTACAGAGTCTTCATAAATAAATAAATCACAAGTTTTCAATTACCATATTTCAGCCTATAATTTTAATCAATTGATCTGATATATATGTAATGATACACAATGGTTTTAAATCCTGTAATTTTTACTTGTATTATTCTAAACGTACCTCTGTGATGAGCGACGCACAGTCCAGTAAGTGTTAGAAACACAATCGCTCGTATGGCCATCCTGATATAAGACATAACACATCACCTCATCTCAGCATATGAAGGAATAATTTTCAATTTCCATCAAATTTTAATTGCCATCAAAGTATGGCACTTATTCACGATTTTTTTTTTTTTTAAACATGAGAATTACTCATCATTGTGCAACAAAATTTGCCAAGGCAAATTACACTGCTTGACTTATTTGTAAAATAGGAGTGAAAGGTTTGTTGATGCTTTGAGCTCATTGTGACTTCTCTGAATGTTGAATAAAGCATGGGTATGATGTGTGTAAGAACTGAGAGTTGATCAGACATAAATATCTCCTTCAAACTGTGAAAAAGAGCCAAATTCCAAATCGACCCTAAATCAGAAGATCTTGTTATTTTGGAGTCAGCCAGTCCAGATAAGCAGAGATTGTTGCTTAATCCCCAAGACAGAGACTTAATTTTTTTTTTTTTTTTAAACAGACATCTAAGTAACCTCTTAAACGCAGGACCAAAATTCCTCTCTAAGAACAACAGAGACTACCTTTACATATCAAAATGCATCAGATCATTCCAAAACAATGCTGGACGAACTTAAAATCAAACACCGTTCAACTGCATAATTCTATATCATGTCTACAACCTATATATGGGAGTATTATGCTTAGATCACACATAATTGTTATAACTTCTGAATGGTTGATGGGAGGTGTGTTTTGTTTACTATGTGCGTGAATGATTTCTCATTTCTTGAATTATTGTATGAATCAAATATGTGTAAAACGTATTGTACTCAATCATGTTTACATTTTACAGTACTAGATCGGGAAAGTTTAGAGACTATGTGACTAAGATAAGAACTGTGATTCATGTACGTGGAGGAGAAACAGTCACACCCCAAACTAAAGACAGTCTAATTGGTTGGACCTCCTCCAGGGTGGTGGACAAACACCTCAGATTAAAACTCAGGACATGAACAAAGAATTAGGTTACGGTACGAACAGCATCATGCAAGTCATCTGACTACTCTCGTCTTCTGTTTCTTCACTTAGTTTCTCGTTTTCTAAGGTGAGTTTTTGCAGCAAAGCTTCAGTCCACGACTCTATAGTAGGGCTGGGTGATAAAACGATAATGATAATTGATAAAGTATACAAATTGTTACTGCAGCAATTTTGTAATTGTTGGATTGCAGTGAGTGCAACAAGACACTTCTGGACTATTATATACTATATTTTTTCACCCTGACTTGAATTGTCCAAAACAAAAGTTTAGTTTTATTAGTAAAATCTCTTTTGCATATCAATGAAACAGCTTGTAAACAATGTGTCACGTACTATAGCATTTACCTCAGAAAAGCCATCCAGTGTCCACAGCTAATTAGTGCGCAAGAGAAATGAACTGTTTCGCTAAATATATGCACTATATTAGCCCATTTATTCATTATATTTTACTTATCCTGTTAGTGATGTCTTGATTATTTAATGTATGTTTAGTTAAATCTGTCGTAAAAATGACAGCCACTGTATATAAATGATTATATTTCAACAACGAATTGGAATAAAACAATTTTATAATTAGATTTTGAATTTAATGCAAAAATTGCCTTATGTGCAGCTTACATGTTTTCATACAATTTGTTATTTGAGTGTTGATTATTATATCTAAAAATAAATAGCAATTGAATTTAGGCTAATAATTTGGGCTCAGTTGTTTACCTTTAGTAATGTTCAAGTAAGGATCCCTACATAGTTTATAGCATTTTTTATCCTTAAGAAACGTTTAGTTATAATTTAATTTAATATATTTAAAGACAGAGACCCAATTTGTTCCACCTGCTGTACCAAACCTTGACTTCAAAACTGAGGCACGTACCGAACCAGGAGTTGTGTGTACCATTAAACCCCTAGTTTTTATTAATTAAAAGTGATTGGTATAGTGATTTGTACTATTAATAGTGCATGTTGTATTAAATTACAAATTATTCAATAGTCAGTTTAGTGATAAAGTATAACTGAGTACATTCACTCCATTTGATAGACTGAACAATTGCCACCTAATGAAACTCATTGTGCAATAAGTAACTGTGACGTTTTTAATGTAATTTAATCTAGCTGCTCTCAATTATCAACAAACTCACTTGGTTTATTATTTTCTGTTTTTGCATAGTACAGTATGAACATGAGATTTACTCTGATATAATGGTTTTGTGAAACATAAGTAGCACAGCTATTGTAGTCTTTTTAACAAAGAGTATCACTAGTGAAAGTGATACCAAATTGATTTAAAAACTGTATTCAATACATTTTTATTTTCAATTCCAATTATAACGTTACCCTGGTGTATGGAGTGCATAAACATTCAACTCACCTGGAATACGTATCAATGTATCAACCTCACAGAAGACCTTCACAATTCAGCAGTTATCTGACTTTAAACAAAATAATACATTTTTATATAATAAATAAATGGAATTAATAATATTTTTTATAAACAATTGATAGATTTATTATTTATCCAATATATCATTCATTTCACGAGTTCACATATAATTAAATAGAGTTATGCATATTTGGCGTGCTGTCCAGGGGGAGGGCTCGGAATTTTGGCCCGAATCCAGAGTACTCTCTCCGATGTGGTAATAATAGATAGAACTAGAAGTGAGGAGGTGATGGATGCTGAAGAACTGTCAATGAACAGAGGTGAGTAGCTTTTCACTTGTGTTAATAAGGTTAATTATTTGCACCTGCTCCTCCCGAACTTTGTAAATAAAACATCATATGAGGAATATTATGCCCTGTCAAAACATTTCAAACCAAAAATGTGCTATTATCGTATTTTATCGCCCTACAATCCTTCACGCTCTTTAAGATCACAAAACTCTGGACTTCTGGTTG
Source organism: Ctenopharyngodon idella (assembly GCF_019924925.1). NCBI lineage: Eukaryota > Metazoa > Chordata > Actinopteri > Cypriniformes > Xenocyprididae > Ctenopharyngodon > Ctenopharyngodon idella. The sequence continues at coordinate 32,329,887 of NC_067238.1, forward strand.
TACCTAGGATAGCTAAGTCCTCTAAAGGAGGGAGAGCGTTTTCACATTTGGCTCCTAAACTCTGGAATAGCCTTCCTGATAATGTTCGGGGCTCAGACTCGCTCACCCAGTTTAAATCTAGATTAAAGACACATCTCTTCAGCCAAGCATTCACATAATCCATCTCATATCAGATCAATTGCACATGACTATCTTTGCTTAATGTTATGAACAGCAGCTACACTAATTATTCTCCATTTGCTTTTCTGTTTTACCTCGGGACGCCCGTCCCGAGGTGACTAGAGAGTACATCAGTTTCAGTTTGGATCCAGCCTCTTAAGAAGACCTCAGATGACTAAAACTTTGGAAGAGACGGCGCTAACTCCTGCGATGACTTCAGAAGATGCAACATCTGGATCAACACGCACATTCGCAAATTTCTATATATCCTAATTATTGTTAATATGTAATTCATTTTTCCAGGAGCTCTTTGCTTCTACCTTCAATTAAATTGCTAACAGTGATTGTATGTTAATCGCCTAAATTATTACATTATTAGCTAACTGCATTCTCCAAATTGTAATGTTGACATGCATTCTCTGTAAAGCTGCTTTGAAACGATATGTATCGTGAAAAGCGCTATACAAATAAATGTGAATTGAATTGAATTTTAAACATAGATATGAATATTAATACACACCAGCAGTCTGTAAAGAGGGTCTAGTTGAATCATATTGTGCTCAGAAATGATGCTCTATTTATTGTTGAATTAAGACCCTCCCAAACACATGAGTCTTATCTAATATCTGATTAAATGGAACTATTACAAAAGTGTTCCCTTTTTTAAGCCTTTATTCTGATGACAAAATTCAAAGTTTGTTATGAAACTCTAGATGGCACAGGCTGATAGGTCCTAAAAGGGTTAGTTCACCCAAAAATTAAAAATTCTGTCATTATTTACTCACCCTCATGTTGTTCCAAACCCATGAGACTTTCATTCATCTTCTGAACACAAATGAAGATCTTTTTGATGAATTCTGAGAGCTTTCTGTCCCTCCATTGACGGCTACACAATTAGTCAAGTCAAGTCAAGTCACCTTTATTTATATAGCGCTACATTTACAATGTAGATTGTGTCAAAGCAGCTTTACATTGATAACTGGTACATTGTTTGGCTGCACAGCAGCTCTTAAAGAATAGTGTCAATGCAGGCAGATCAAAGCACTGTTGAATATCAAATGTCAAGTCAAATGTCAAGTGTCCCCAACTAAGCAAGCCAAAGGCGACAGCGGCAAGGAACCCAAACTCCATCAGGTGACATCAGGTGGCAGACAAGTGGCAAATAGGTGTTTAAATGGAGAAAAAAACCTTGGGAGAAACCAGGCTTAGTCGGGGGGCCAGATCTCCTCTGGCCAACAGTGCTTTGTTACGATTCAGGTAGCTATCATAAGTCCGACAGGATCGCAACATTCAAAGTATTTATTCCAGTTCCATCCAATTGAGGATTGTATTCATCATGGTTGTTGAGGAACTGTGTCGTGGCTGTCGTGTCGATGAGGCCCTCACAGTGGATGATCTAGTTGACTCAATCTCTGCTGATACTTCAGGGCTACGTTATGGTCGTGTCAAGGCGCAGGTCCTTGGTCTCACCTGGATACGGCCTGGATCCGGTTGACTACGGTGAACCTCGGGATAACCAGAAAGACTAATATTAGCGTAGATGCCATTCTTCTTCTGATGTAACGAGTACATCAGGTGTTATAGGAAGTGTTCCCAGTTCCGGCTGACCTAATTTATGCAGCCTAATAATCCTTTAACAGATTTGAAAATATAAATTGGTAATGTGTTACGTGTATGCCAGGTTAAAGAGATGCGTTTTTAGTCTAGATTTAAACTGACAGAGTGTGTCTGCTTCCCGAACAATGCTAGGAAGATTGTTCCAGAGTTTAGGTGCCAAATAGGAGAAGGATCTACCGCCTGCGGTTGATTTTGATATTCTAGGTATTATCAGCTGGCCTGAATTCTGAGATCGCAATAGACGTGAAGGACTATAATGAATTAGGAGCTCGCTCAGGTACTGGGGAGCTAAACCATTTAGTGCTTTGTAAGTAATTAGCAAGATTTTAAAAATCTTTACGATGTTTAACAGGAAGCCAATGCAGTGTTGACAGAACTGGGCTAATATGGTCATACTTCCTAGTTCTAGTAAGAACTCTAGCTGCTGCATTTTGTACGAGCTGTCGTTTATTTATCAGGTGAGCAGAACAACCACCCAGTAGAGCGTTACAGTAATCTAGCCTTGAGGTCATGAACGCATGAACTAACTGTTCTGCATTTTTCATTGAGAGCATATGTCGTAGTTTAGATATATTTTTAAGATGGAAGAATGCGGTTTTACAGATGCTAGAAACATGGCCTTCAAATGAAAGATTGGTATCAAAGAGCACACCCAGGTTCCTAAGAGACGACGAAGACTTAACAGAGCAGCCATCAAGTGTTAGACAGTATTCTAGGTTATTACGTGAAGAAGTTTTTGGTCCAAAAATTAGAATCTCTGTTTTTTCTGAATTTAGTAGTAGGAAATTACTGGTCATCCAATTTTTTATATCAGCTATGCATTCTGTTAATTTTGTGAATTGGTAAGTTTCGTCAGGGCGCAAAGAAATATAGAGCTGAGTATCATCAGCGTAACAGTGAAAACTAACGCCATGCTTCCTAATGATATCTCCCAAGGGTAGCATGTACAGAGTGAACAGCAACGGTCCTAGTACTGAGCCTTGCGGTACTCCATATTGAACTTGTGATCGATATGACATCTCTTCGTTTACTACTACAGACTGATAACGGTCAGATAAGTATGATTTGAACCATGACAATGCAATTCCACTAATGCCAACATAATTTTCGAGTCTATTTAAAAGAATATTGTGATCAATAGTGTCAAATGCTGCACTAAGATCCAGTAACACTAATAGAGAGATACAACCACGATCTGATGATAAGAGCAAATCATTAGTAACTCTAATGAGAGCAGTCTCAGTACTATGGTCCGGTCTAAATCCTGACTGGAAATCCTCACAGATACTATTTCTTTCTAAAAAGGAACATAGTTGTGATGATACTACCTTTTCTAGTATTTTTGACAGAAAAGTGAGATTTGAGATCGGCCTGTAATTGACTAATTCTCTAGGATCAAGTTGTGGTTTTTTAATAAGAGGTTTAATAATAGCCAGCTTAAAAGTTTTCGGTACGTATCCTAGTGATAAAGATGAATTGACGATATTAAGAAGAGGATCTATAACCTCTGGAAGCATTTCTTTCAATAGCTTAGTCGGTATAGGGTCTAACATACATGTTGTTGATTTTGATGATTTAACAAGTTTAGACAATTCTTCCTCTCCTAAAGCAGTAAATGAATTGAATTTTTCCTCAGGGACACTACAATGCACTATCTGACGCGATACTGTAATAGACGGTTGCATGGTTATAATTTTTTCTCTAATATTATCAATCTTGCAAGTAAAGAAGTTCATAAAGTCATTACTGCTGTGCTCTTTGGAAACATCAGAAGTTGAAGCTTTATTTCTTGTTAATTTAGCCACTGTATCAAATAAATACCTAGGGTTGTGTTTATTTTCTTCTAAAAGTTTTGAAAAATAAGCAGATCTAGCAGATTTTAAGGCCTTTCTGTACTAAATCATTCTCTCTCTCCACGAAATGCGAAATACTTCTAGTTTTGTTTTCTTCCAGCTGCGCTCCATTTTTATGGCTGCTAACTTTAGGGCCCGAGTGTGCTCATTGTACCATGGCATTGGATTAATTTCCTTAATCTTTTTTAAGCGCAAAGGAGCAACTGAGTCTAATGTGCTGGAAAAGACAGAGGCAATAGTTTCTGTTACAACATCGAGGTCTTCTAAGCTTTCTGGTATGCTAAGGCGATGAAACTGATCAGGAAGATTATTTATAAAGCGATCTTTAGTGGTAGAAGTGATGGTTCTACCATATTTATGGCATGGAGGCAGTTTAGCCACCTTGACTAAATGTAGTATACACGAGACTAGATAATGATCTGAGATGTCGTCACTCTGCTGCAGAATTTCAACAGCATCAATATCGATTCCATGTGACAATATTAGATCTAAAGTATGATTACGACAATGAGTGGGTCCTGACACATGTTGTCTAACACCAATAGAGTTTAGAATATCTGCGAATGCCAATCCTAATGCGTCTTTTTTATTATCTACATGGATATTAAAATCACCAACAACAAGGACTTTATCTGCAGCCAATACTAACTCCGACAGAAAATCAGCAAATTCTTTGATAAAGTCTGTATGGTGTCCTGGTGGCCTGTATACAGTAGCCAGCACAAATGTCAACCTACATAATGTTACGTAAAGTACCATCACTTCGAAGGAATTATATTTGAAAGACTTTTGACTAATACTGTAAATATTACTATAGATTACAGCAACACCTCCCCCTTTGCCTTTCTGACGGGCATTGTGTCGATAATCATAACCTTGAGGACTAGACTCATTTAAAGTAATGTAATCGTCCGGTTTTAGCCAAGTTTCTGTCTAACACAGCACATCTAGATTATTATCTTTGATAATAACATTAACAATAAGTGATTTTGAAGAAAGGGATCTAATATTTAACAACCCGAGTTTTATCATTTGTTTAGCATTATTATCTCTATTTTTTATTTGTTGAACATCAATTAAATTTTTACCATTAAATGAGTTTGGAAGTTTTTTGTTTTTACCAATTCGGGGTACAGACACAGTCTCTATTTGAAAATATCTAGGTGTAAGAGTTTCTATGTGTTGGGAGTTATCTGAATTACTGAATTACTACTTTGATGCTTCAAAAATTTCATAAAGATATTGTAAAACTAATCCATATGAACTGAGCGGTTTAGTCCAAATTTTCTGAAGAGACTCAATCACTTTACATGATGAACAGATTGAAAAATGGAATAGCTGCCTTTGTGTCCCATACAACGTATTTTTGAATCAGAATACGAAGCAGTCATGTGGTTTGTGTGCGAAAACGAAGCTTTGGATGGCAAATGAATCAAGCTCCAGTACAGTGCTTCACTGTGAGATGTTTGAGTTTTTTGATACAAGCTTTGAAGCCTCAGCGTCAAACGTAAAATCACTACTAGCTGCCAGAGCCAGTGTTGCCAAGTCTGCGGTTTTCCGGTGGAATAGGGCTATTTTTAAGTTGTTGCCTTTTAAGGGTTGATTTCTAGCTACGTATGTACGATTTCGGCGCTCCAACACCCCCAAAACACCCCCCAGATGTACAAATTTGGCTGCCCTATGGAGAAAATTGCATTGGCCTATTTTTGGGCTACTTTTGTTGCACCCCCAATAGTATACAGCTGCAGATACACTACATTGCCAAAAGTATTGGGACACCCCTCCAAATCATTGAATTCAGGTGTTCCAATCACTTCCATGGCCACAGGTGTATACAATCAAGCACCTAGGCATGCAGACTGCTTCTACAAACATTTGTGAAGGAATGGGTCACTCTCAGGAGCTCAGTGAATTCAAGCGTGGTACCGTGATTGGACTTATTGCACAGGTGGCAACCTTTCGTGAAATTTTCTCACTACTAAATATTCCACGGTCAACTGTTAGTGGTATCATGAAGTAGAAGCAATTGGGAACAACAGCAACTCAGCCACGAAGTGGTAGGCCACGTAAAATCACAGAGCGGGGTCAGCGCATGCTGAGGTGCACAGTGTGCAGAAGTCGCCAACTTTCTGCAGAGTCAATAGCTACAGACCTCCAAACTTCATGTGGCCTTCAGATTAGCTCAAGAACAGTGTGTAGAGAGCTTCATGGAATGGGTTTTCATGACCAAGCAGCTGCATCCAAGCCTTACATTACCATGTGCAAAGCGTCGGATGCAGTGGTGTAAAGCATGCCGCCACTGGACTCTAGAGCAGTGGAGACGTGTTCTCTGGAGTGACAGATCACGCTTCTCTGTCTGGCAATCCGATGGACGAGTCTGGGTTTGGCGGTTGCCAGGAGAACGGTACTTGCCTGACTGCATTGTGCCAAGTGTAAAGTTTGGTGGAGGGGGGATTATGGTGTGGGGTTGTTTTTCAGGGGTTGGGCTTAACCCCTTAGTTCCAGTCAAAGGAACTCTTAATGCTTCGGCATACCAAGACATTTTGGACAATTTCATGCTCCCAACTTTGTGGGAACAGTTTGGGGATGGCCTCTTCCTGTTCCAACATGACTGCGCACCAGTGCACAAAGCAAGGTCCATAAAGACATGGATGAGCGAGTTTGGTGTGGAGGAACTTGACTGGCCTGCACAGAGTCCTGACCTCAACCCGATTTAACACCTTTGGGATGAATTAGAGCGGAGACTGCGAGCCAGGCCTTCTCGTCCAACATCACTGCCTGGCCTCACAAATGCGCTCCTAGAAGAATGGTCAAAAATTCCCATAAACACACTCCTAAACCCTGTGGAAAGCCTTCCCAGAAGAGTTGAGGCTGTTATAGCTGCAAAGGGTGGGCCAACACCATATTAAACCCTACGGATTAAGAATGGGATGTCATTAAAGTGCATATGCACGTAAAAGGCAGGCGTCCCAAAACTTTTGGCAATATAGTGTAGCAGTGCCAGGCCAGAAGTTTCAAAGATTATAGTTTATAGCTCCAGTGAAGTCAGGCATAGGTAATCTGTCGCCCATGGCGCTGCAGGTCATTAGATCTCTGCTTGTTTGCAATGCAAATGTAAATAAAGACTGGGGGTATTCCAGAAAGCAAGGTTAACTTACCGTCACATATACCCTGAACTCTCAGTTGATTAACCCAAACCTTGCTTACTTGAGGTACGCTGGTTCCAAAAACGTGTCCGGGAGTATAAATTCAGCCAACCCAGATTATGTTCCCAGTTAACACACAAGACATTCTCAACAGAACGATGAATCAATGATTCACCATGGAAACAGATGCCAAGAAAAAGTGCACCATTCTACTTCCTCCTTTTGTTTAATGGCGATTGATTTACATAAAGTACTTAGTGCACATCGCCACCTATTGGTAGTTGTGCAATCATTTTTTAAATCTTTTCATTAAATAAGTAATCCTTATTTTTACTGAGAATAAGAATTACATAGTTTGATGCTAATTATATATATACGGAGCACCTTATGTTCAGAGAGTAATTTGCTATGGCTATTTACATATCCTGAAAGTTACCTCCGTTTTTGGAACCGAAAGTTGAGGTTATCTGCTTGCTTACTCTTATACATTCCCAGGTACTGTTTTGGTCGATAAATTAATATTGCCTCGTTAAAAGATATCTGTATATAATGTTTTCAATATTGATATTGCTATTTATCCGTTTCAATGTTATGTTATTTGCTTGCTTTTAAGTTAAGGCCATATAGGCTTGAACAATAATAATTTTTTTTATATAGCTAGTGCTTTCACAACACCCAAGGTTGCTTTACAAAAGGTAGGTTTAAGGAACAATGAATGCTTGAATGATTATGAAATTAAGTAACTGCAATACTTCCTTTGTTCGTTATAAGATAAGATGTCTAAGCAACAGTTGTGAAAGTTAGGTTCTTGAGATTGATACTTGATAATTTAAATATTACAATAGTATATTAAATATTACAAATGATAAAGTCTGTTATTCACCCTCATGCCATTCCACAGCCAGAGAAACACAAGAACGTTTGATTTAAAAAAAAAAATGTAGATAGCTTTTGACATTGCCACATTTAATTTTGTCTCTGTATATAGTTTAATTTGGGAATGAATAAATGATTACATTTTGGCCTGTTCATCATACAGTGATCATATGGCTTCAGAAAACAACACTTTTTGGTGTTTTTTTTAAGCTTTAATGTGAGTCACTATTTCCATTACCTTTCTCCACAAAAGCTGGCGTCCAATTCTAATTCTGAAACTGGAAATATTCCTGTGCATTTTGGACACTGGGTCTCAAGTGCCTAAACATTAAAGAGAAAAATTTATGCAGGGCTAATTTTGTAAAAGTAATTAATAATTGACAGTGTTCAATTGAGCTTTAGCTTGTGTACCTCCTGAGGGTGATGTTTAACATTGGATGATGTTGCATCATTGGAAGGTCTAAGGCTTTGCCTTGAAGATGCTGCCTCCTCTATCAACATCAAATCTTCTTCCTGCAAACTGAACAGGAAAAAGTTTTGCTATTGACAGCATTGTCAGTGGACAGGTCTTAAAGATAGTAACCTAAAGGCTCATCACAACATAGTTTTACCTCAATTTCAGAGTTTTCTGAGTTTTGCATGCTGTCACACTGGTCAACAAATCCAATGTCTGGAGTGGCGTTAGAATCTTGCATTTTTCACAAGTTGCCTTTGGCACGCGGACCAATTCAGGTGCATCTGGTCACAGTCGTATCATATCAAGCTCATCCCGCAATGGCACAATGTACAGCAAGTTCTTCCCACCACCAGAAGCATTTTTGATCACAGATCCTGATGAATCACATTTTCTTTTACATCACGTGGATGGCCGGGTGCGTGTGCGTCTCTTACCTGGGGAACAATGGCACCAGGATGCACTATGGGAAGAAGGCAAGCCGGCGGAGGCAGTGTGATGCTTTGGGCAATGTTCTGTTGGGAAACCTTGAGTCCTGCCATCCATGTGGATGTTACTTTGACACGTACCACCTACCTAAGCATTGTTGCAGACCATGTACACCCTTTCATGGAAACGGTATTCCCTGGTGGCTGTGGCCTCTTTCAGCAGGATAATGCTCCTGCCACAAATCAAAAATGGTTCAGGAATGGTTTGAGGAGCACAACAACGAGTTTGAGGTGTTGACTTGGTCTCCAAATTCCCCGGATCTCAATCCAATCGAGCATCTGTGGGATGTGCTGAACAAACAAGTCCGATCCATGGAGTCTCCACCTCGCAACTTACAGGACTTAAAGGATTTGCTGCTAACATTTTGGTCCAGATACCACAGCACACCTTCAGGGGTCTAGTGGAGTCCATGCCTCGACGGGTCAGGGCTGTTTTGGCAGCAAAAGGGGGACCAACACAATATAAGGAAGGTGGTCATAATGTTATGCCTGATTGATGTAACAGTAGTGTATAATGAGATTTAGTGGTATAACATCAACATCACAAATGACACAAAAGACAAATGTATGGTAAAGATATGATTAATATATCATAAATAATAAAAATATTAAAAATTACCTAATCAGCTTGTGATTAGTGTCTATATGGACAAGAGACAAAAGAGGAGGAACAGAGTATATACGCCTTGCGACGCATGACAGCTGGACCATCCATGAAAGTTGTAATGATGGGTCAACAGCGTGAGGATCCATTTGCAGCTTTTATTTAAAACATAGCACAATGCAAACAAGGGAAAGGCAATAGCGTAAACAGGGACAGGCAGGGATCGTGGCAGGCGGCAAAGAAACAGGGTCTACAACAGGCAGAAATCAGGGCAGGCGGCAGGCAGAACACAATCCAGAAAACAGGCAAGGATCAGGGCAGGCAGCGGAGATTCACAAAGGGATAAGCAGTCCAAACAGCAACAGATAAACAGTCCACAGGGAAACGCTCGGAAATTATCACCTAGGCAAATCAAGACTTCGCAGTGTGTGTGTGTGACTTAAGTAGTGTGAGTGTGATGCAGTGTAGGTGCGTGCGCAATCAGTCCCAGGAATCAGGGCCCATGGGTAATGTAGTCCGAATGAGGGGTGATCAGAATTCAGGTGACTGCTCCCTCCAGCGGCCGGGAGGAAGAGCCGCGGGAGCCGTATTCGTGACGAAAGTACACCTGCACCATCCACACTGCAAAAAATGCTGTTCTTACTTAGAATTTTTGTCTTGTTTCCAGTCCAAATATCTAAAAATTCTTAGATCAAGAAGCATTTTCTTGACAAGTAAAAATTATTTTCTTGTTTTTAGGAAAAATAAGTCAAAATTAAGTGAGTTTTTCCTTAAAACAAGCAAAATAATCTGCCAATGGGGTAAGCAAAATAATCTTAATCCAAACTGAAAACAAGATTATATAGCTTATTTTTGGTTTGAAATAAGATTATTTTGCTTACCCCATTGGCAGATTATTTTGCTTGTTTTAAGGAAAAACTCACTTAATTTTGACTTATTTTTCCTGAAAACAAGAAAATAATTTTTACTTGTCAAGAAAATGCTTCTTGATTTAAGAACTTTAAGATATTTTGACTAGAAACAAGACAAAAACTCTAAATAAGAACAGCATTTTTTGCAGTGCACACATTGCTTTTATGCTGTCTCTCCACACCAATTTCTACAATCAGAAACAGGTCAACTGTAGTCATTTTGCACTTGATCTACTTACTCACCGCTCATCTCCTGACTCGCTCTCCCATCACAGACAATTTATTTTTCACTGCGAAATGCAACTGCCTTGGTATCATGTTGCATAGTCCACCAGCACTAATGCAAAGTGATGCCCGTGTGAAGATCATTCTAATGGCCTGATGAGGTCCATAATAATTCGTTCGATGGGGACCTGCATCAATGGTAACAGGTGCAATTTTTGCACTTTTGGGGTGGCCGGTGGATTTAAAAAGTGAAAGTTACATGACGGGTGTCCCATACTTAGATTTTGTGCTCTGCATTTCACCCATCCAAGTGCACACACACACACAGCAGTGAGTATTTAACACACACACACACACACACCCCGTGAACACACAACCGGAGCATGGGTAACCTCAGTTGTGGGTAATGAGGGTGGAAGTGAGCGCTGTGTCATCTCTTAACATTAGTAAAATGCATGTTGTGTTGTAATATGGTACATTTGAAGAAGAAATTGAGCAACATCACATTCGCAATCATAGACTTGTCTGATGGGAACTAGGAGTCTTTCTATATATACAGATTCATACATAATAGTAGTTCTTTAAACAAGGAATCAATTTCAATTATACAAATAACTTGTATAATCTGCTTTGGAGTTTTGAATGCCCTGATTACATTTATTTATTTATGCTTTATTCTGGTCTACATATTACAACAAAACACATCCCAATGCAGCAACAACTGTCTGACGGCCTTGAGATATACGATCTTATCAAAGTCCTGCAGAGAAAGCCACAGGAGTGTCACAATCTCTTCATCATAGAAATATAATGACAAAGTATGTAGAAATACTGTTTTGAGCATTTATTTATTTTATTTTTTTTTTTGTCATATGGCACAAATTACAAATATTAAAATCCATTTTTGTGCTTTTCATTTTGCTGTTTAGGTCGACTCCCATTACATTTTATCCCACCTGGCCCCAGAGATGAGCCCAACTGGTTCGATTAAACAAGTGAAAGAGTCAAAAATCATGAAGGTATGGAGAAAAAAAAAAAAAAAAAAAAAGTATAATGTGCTGTTATTTGATATCCAGGTGTAAATATGCTACTGTAGTTCCCAACTTAAAGGCTATAAATAAACCAATGCATTAATTCTAATTTCATCTCTATTTCTTCTGAAGACACACAACCAGAAGATGGGGCAGCAGTAGAAACCTTGTCTACTGAAGATAATGCAGTGGATGACTGGGCAAGCTCACAGGCATCTGATTGTATCGGAGAGGGAGAAATTTACATGTGGGGCAAGCTCTGACAGAGCGTAGCAAATTTGTTGAAATTTTTGGAGAAAAAAAAAAAATCTAATTGCAATTTTTCTGATTAATCTGATTTATAAAACCAATGAAATAAAATAAACAATATCAGGTTTGTTTTACTTGTTTGTAGGGCTGCATAATTTAACCCAGAATTTTGTGCTAATATATTAATTTGCCTAATGTAATATTTATTATTATACAATTATTATTATTATCATCATTATTGCTAAATAAAAATATTAAACCAAATAAGAAATGTTACTATTGTAATAACTTTCATTATTAAAAATAAAAATAGAGTATTTAAGGATAAATATAACTATAATAATTTGAAAATAATATTTTTACAGAAAACTGGTTTAGCAGAAGTCTGGGGAACGGGCGGCGGCTTGTGTGGGTGTGTGTGTGTGTGTGTGTCGACGTCACGGCTGAGCTGACACACACACAGAGAGAGAGAGAGAGAGAGAGAGCGAGAGCGAGAGCGAGAGAGACTTCCTTTTATGAAGATGATTCCTTCCTGCTGCTTCCTTCCCAGAATCAGGAGTTGATTTATATTGAGTTGTTTGAGTAAGTGAGCTCAGGATTTTGTGATGCACTGTTTCTTAATAGAAAGAGACTTGAATGTGTTGAACATGTTTTGACTCTTTGATATTTTAATTATGTTGTAAATAGCTTGTTTCTTTTGTATCTGTATTTCTTTCTTGTTTTGGGGAATGTAAATGGAATTATATTATTTTTCTGGATTACCTTTCTCCAGGTAATTTAGAGTTTTCTGAGTTAGTCTTTTATTTTGTTTTTTTGTTGTTTTGGCCAGGCTCTCCTCTGAAGCTGTTGCTCCTATTTTCCTTATTATTATTTTTGATAACGATATTTCTGTTATGGTTATTGTTACTTTTGTGCATTTATTTTTACTCTATGTAAGAAAATTAAAAGTTAGTACTGGCTGAATTGGTGGTTGTGTTGTTGATTCTGGGACAGAAGGTTGGACATCCCCATTCTCTCCATGTTTTTTTTCTTTTTTTTTTTTTTTTTTTTCTCTTTTTTTAAAAATGTAATTCTTCTTTATTTTGTTACCAGCTCCTCAACCCTACATGGGTAGCTATCTAACACTACACCTCCTCCTCATTGTAAAAGTTTGGGGCTGACCAGGGAGGTACTGGCTTTGGGGAACCATAACAGCAAAGAAATCTAGAGGGTGGGATGGGGCCTTGATTAGAGGCACTCTCTGGAACAGGCTCGGGGATTTCAGTCTCTGAAACAAACACTGGACTGGGCTCAGGGGCTGGAGGACTAAGCCGACACTGGACTGGGCTCAGGGGCTGGAGGGCTGAGCCGACAATGGACTGAGCTCAGGGGCTGGAGGGCTGAGCCGACACTGGACTGGGCTCAGGGGCTGGAGGGCTGAGCCGACACTGGACTGGGCTCAGGGGCTGGAGGACTAAGCCGACACTGGACTGGGCTCAGGGGCTGGAGGGCTGAGCCGACACTGGACTGGGCTCAGGGGCTGGAGGGCTAAGTCGACACTGGACTGTCACTGTCAAAACTTTTTGAATTTTCTCAGTAACCTCAGTGTATTCAGTGAATTGAAAATCAATGTGCCTACATTATCTGCTCCATTTTTTCAAGGCTCTCACATAGTGATTTTTGTTTGACTGCATTGGCAATGTTAGAAACAGTACCTGTTGCACCACCTTCAGCTCAGACTCCAACACCAACACCTGTGACAATCAGAGCTGCACCAAGAGTGATTCCTCCAGCTGCTCCAATCACTGCAGCTGACAGACCGGCTTCAGTGCATGAAAGAAAAAACAAACAAACATGTAATCTGAAACTGATAATGCCAAGAAAAATCAAGTTTAACAAAAATTCTGTTACTGTTTTTTTCCCCTCACCTTTCCAATGCTTTTGAGCATCCAAAATCATCTAGATTGAGGTAACCATCTTCAGTCAGGAAAACATTCTAGAAACACAACAAATAAAACACATTTGGCTCAGTGATAGTTTATCTTACTGACCCCAAACTTTTAAACACTACTGTATGTTACAAAAGCTTTCTATTTCAGATAAATACTGTTCTCTTTAACTTTCTGTTCATCAAATTTTTCTGTTCAATGATTATTGATAATAATCATAAATGTTTCTTGAGCAGTAAATCAGCATATTAAGGATCATGTGACACTGAAGACTGGAGTAATGATGCTTCTGTGATCAAAGCTAAAATTCAGCTTTGATCACAGAAATAAATTACACTTTACTATATATTCACGTAGAAAACAGCTGTTTTACATTGTAATAATATTTCACTGTTTTTACTGCATTTTTTGATCAAATAAATGCAGTCTTGGTGAGCAGAAGAGACTCTAAATCATTATGATCATTAAGTCTTAATTATTCAAAACTTGTAATGTACTTACCTTAAACATTTAACTAACAATCATAACACTTTATTTAAAATACGTTTCTTTGCTGAGAACCACATCAAAAACAGCAACATCCACTTACAGTTTTTTTTATTTTATTTTATGAAATCATTCTGAATGACACTGAAATATGTTACATACAATGCAATATGAATACAAACAGACTCTTGACAGTTCAAGCTGATATACGTGACTCTGGTCCGCAGCTTGATCGTAGTGAAGAAGGCAGTGCATAATATTTCCTACAGCTGCTGCGGAGCGTCACGACGCACAGACAATCCAACAACTGTACAATACAATATATGGGCTACACATAAACAGCCTTGACGTATTTCAGGTGGAGTACGTGTATATATGTGTTGATGATGGTGAGGATATACGTGCAATAATGATGCTTTTCAGTGAGCATGTGTAGGTATTTGTCCATGAAGGGAGAGCGTTCGGCTCGTCCCGTCTCTCTCTTACTAGGGCCGGAATGAAGCGGGACGGAATTTCATCTCAGTGAAGGGAATGGAGAAATTCTTGCCTTTCCACTCAGTCCAGATCACTCCCTGAAAGAAATCAGACATGCACACGCATCTTACAACTGCATTCAAGATATGTTGAAAATGTGACATTTAATATAAAAATGCCCATATTTTAATTAAATGCAGCAAGATCTGTATTAATAATAATTCAGAGAGAGAAAAAGAAATCAATTCGCACATGAGACCATGAATCATCTGACGAGAGCTTGTTAACACTGCAAAAATTGCTTTTCTTACTTCGTATTTTTGTCTTTTTTTCAGTCCAAATATCTAAAAATTCTTAAATCCAGATGCTTTTACTACATAAGTTAAATGACATAAGATATTTTTTCTTGTTTTCTGGAAAAAAAAAAATAGTTTTTGCTTAAAACAATCAAAATTATCTGCCAATGGGGTGAGAAAAATAAAACAAGATTTCAAACAGAAACAAGATTATTTTTCTCACCCCATTAGTAGATCATTTTGATTGTTTTAAGCAAAAACTCACCTCATTTTGATTTTTTTTTTCCCAGAAGACAAGAAAAAATATATTATGTCATTTTACTTATCTAGTAAAAGCATCTGAATTTAAGAATTTTTAGATATTTAGACTGGAAACGACAATACTAAGTAAGAAAAACATTTTTGCAGCGTGTGCAATGAGACAATGAACAATCAAGAAAGTCTGTTTTCTAAAATGTGCAAAACTAGGAAAGCAAAATGAGGCTCTCCAGTTGTTAAAAAATCTTTTATACAGAAAAATAAATGTGCATTTGATTTTTTTTTTTTTTTTTTACATCACATCGATGCACTGGTTCATATGGATGTATCGCCACACCCTGATCTATATGTATGAACGCATGTGTCGTGAGTCAGTCGGCGGCTGTACCTGGTGGTTTTTGTTGGTGTTGTACAGGCCGTTGAGGTTTGCCTCGTGGCAGTTCTTGTACCACCAGCCACCTCTGTAAGACATGGCACAGCGCGTGATGAACGGCTGAGGGTCTCTGTCCCGCGTGGAGAACGGCCGGCCGTCATGGTACGACATCGAGTCGCCTGTTCAGGAATAAAGGCAGACTTACATAAGTATACCATACTACATCTCTACAGCCTCTTCTTTCCAGGCTAGTTCAGCTATATGCACGTTTAGAGACTCACCGGCTGTGCCCGAGTATCCCGAGACTCTGATGGTGTAGTGTTTTTTTGCATTTTCCACGGAGAACGAGGAATAACGTGCGTAAACGGACTCGTCTCCTGCTCTCAGGTCAATTCTGAGGGTCATTGGACTCATCTTAGTGAAGTTGTGAAGCAGCTCGTTTCCTAAAGCAGGAGAAGACACGGTCAGTCCACTGGGGTCTAATGGTTATAGTCAGACTCGAGGGTTCGAGTCTCAGTACTGGCAGGAAGGAGTGAATGAACACTCATTCCACCCTCATTACCCACAGATGTCACGTTCACCATCACAATCAGTCCACTAGAGGGCAGCGCTAACCTTCTTCACCTGTTTGACTTGCATGGTTTGCAATGTAAACCTACAAACCCAGATCTGGGCTGTCAGTTTGGTGCTTTGTAATGTTTCAGAGGAAACTAATTGATTGAATTTCTCACCAAGCCAGAATTCCCCATCCAGTGCTCCGAATCCACTGCTGTATTCCCGCCAGTTCCGGAAGAAGTTTGTCTTCCCATCCTTTCTTCGCTGAAAGACCTAGACACACACAAAACACACAGATAAATGATAAGCCACTCAAATATATACTTTGCCAACATGGCTAAATATGTTAAGTTCGTTAAAGCAAACATCACTATTATTGATTTAGAGATTTAAACAAACTGCTAACAAGCAACTTGTCATTTGTGCTACACATGAATGAAACCTCAAATCAAATGTGGTTATTTTTGACTAGTGAAGTCAACAAATCAGTGTTTTTGAAGTAAACAACTCGCTCTCGTTCACTTTCATTGGCCCTGTCCCAAATGGCACTCTTAAGTAATTCAGGGGAACTGTTACCACAACTTAAATAAATGCATGGTTGCAACTTAAAAAATCTAATTTATTGTTTTAATTAAACCTTTTCCCCCAGTTTTACAGACAAGGCTTAAGCTAGTCCTAGACTAAAATGCATGTTTGAGCTGTTTTAACTGAAAGCAACTTGTACTGACATATCTTAAAATATGTCAGGGCCCATTGTTTTGTCACAAGATGCACACCAGTAATGTTTTTTTTCTTGTGAACGTTTATAAAAGCTATTAAAATATCCTAATTGAACTAAGGCTTAAACCTGGCTTAGGCTTAAACAGGGCCTTTAAGTTGCAAACATTATTTTGTAGAGTTCTGTTAACATAACGTTGATCATTACATTACTTAATATAGTCTGGAATTTAAACTCCAATTTTTGCATTAATTGGCTTTTCTTTCTTTTTTTTTTCCTTTTTTTTAATTAGGTTGTAGTAACTTAATGAAATTGTCTTGATAACCTCAGAAATTAGGCAGTGGATTTCTAGTTCCCAGCTTGCTTTGCATAGGACTGGATAATGAGAATAAATGTCGAAATTAAATGTTAATTTATTCGCTTTTAGTGAAGGGAAAGACCTGTTAGTGTTTAATCCTGTTATGTTCGACATTTAAAAGAGTTTCTGTAATGTTGAAGTTTTTGTGGTTGTCATTGTGCTGTAAATACATGAGGGTAAACACTACATTGATTCGATAAGCAATGACTGCGCTAATGACAAGTAATAACTTACTTGTTCATTAAATATATAAGTTAAATAAGTTGTTAGAATATGCTGTGATAGCTGTTGATTTAAATTGAAATAGATAAGATGAACTGGTTCCAGGTCTACAACTCTGCTAGCTGGAGCAACTTTTTTGAGTAATCAACTTAAAATATTTTGTTTATGCTACAAATTAAGTTCCTCTAACTCAATGTAGCTTGTTTGTTGAATGTAAATTCACTCAAAGTTGTCATAACTCAGAAAAATGGTTGCAAACTGTTGTTTTTTTGAGACAACACATTATTTTTTAGAGTGCACTTTTGGTCCTGTGCACTTAAAATGTGTTAAGTCCAAGAGACCGTAGGGTGTCCCATTTGTCATTTTAGGTTTGAGGAGGGTGCTCGCGAGCATCCCATTCGCGGTCGATATGCACCCTCGATGCGCACTTTTGCTGAGCCGCATTGAAGCGAGCTTCGCAGCAGACTTCATCCCGACAGGCAAAGCGCTGTTACATCACGAAAGTGCGGACTCGTAGGAAGTCCGCTGTGGAGCTCACTTCAGTGCACATCGAGGGCGCATATCGGCCGCAAAGGGGACATGATTACAATCACGCGACTGCCATTGTAAGTCCACAAGACCGAAAGTTCATATGAAGTGTGCCATTTGGGACAGGGCCATATTGGTTTGGATCTACTGAACAAATACACTCAGCTTTCATGAATCAGTCATCATGTTCACATTAGAAAAGTTGAATGTGTCAAAATAAAAGTCCCAAGACTGGGAGAAAGTGTGCACCTGTGACTCTGTGTGTAAAAGATAAATTACTCATAACGCTGAATGTCATCCATGGTGACTAAGCATGGCAACATGAAGTCTTCCACCTTTTCTCGTACCGCCCGATCACTTATTTCTAACATTAGTAGAGATGTGACGTGACCCTCGTACCATCCAGCCGCCTCCATCCGTCTCCATGTCACAGTAAACCATCACTGGTTTTCCCTCTCTGCCCTGCGGAAACAGCTCCAAGATTCCTGACTCCAGCACTCCATTCTGCTGCTCCTGGGAACAATCAGTGGGAAACGGGAAACGGAGATTCCCTGAGGAGAACAAAGTAGCACTGTAAAAACAAGACTTTTTCTTCACAGAAAGATGAATGCAGCTCATCCTGACTTGTGTGGGTTTTTTATGGGGTTTTTTTGGCAATTCACAATAATAATAATTCAGTAACACTTTACAACAAGGTCTCATTTGCTAACATCAACATGCATTAACTAACATTTGCAGTGAGTGATAGATCGCTGTTGGATGATTTCTAGCAGCAAATGCAGATGTTTAGAGATGGTCAGTACCAGTGCTGAACTCTGTGGAGATGGCCGTCGAGTCCAGACCGCCGCTCACGGCCCGCAGACGAGCCGTGTATGTGGACGACGGCTTCAGCCTGCTTAACTTCAGCTCTGTTGCTGTGGGCTCAACAATTACTTCCTGTGCAGAACAAACATATCCAGGCGTTTAATGCTCAATCTTAAGACAGCGGTGGGTAAATGAGGCTTTATGGGTCATAACTCACACTGTAAATCATACGCTTGGTTTTCTGACCTTAATGTCCTGGTTGTCCGTGTAGTAGCTCAGCTTGTAACCAGTGATGGCCGATACAGGTGGTTTCCATGACAACACTGCGGTACGAGGCATCACCTGACTGGCCTTCAGATCACGAGGACCATCCACTATTTTACCAGCACCTGCGACATACAAAGGATTCGCCTTGTACATAAACAAGTGCTATTACAATAAGAAGTGTCTGAATCCATCACGTCCTTCTGCATCCATGCCAAATATCAGACAAGTGCCATTTATGTTGATGAAAAATCTTCAAGCAAAATATTTCCTTGTAAATACTCTGAAAGTGATTCCAACGATATCGTTCCTCTGTGTCGTTATCGGTATAGTTGTGGATATTTAGAACGACTTTTAGAACTATATCTTTATCGTTATAGTTGTCGACCTTGGTGTGAACGGGCCTTTAAAGGGGACCTATAATGCAAGATGTAATATAAGTCTCTGGTGTCCCCAGAATGTGTCTGTGAAGTTTCAGCTCAAAATACCCCACAGATCATTTATTATAGCTTGACAAATTTGCCCTTATTTGGGTGTGAGCAAAAACACAGTTTTTGTGTGTGTCCCTTTAAATGCAAATGAGCTGCTGCTCCCCGCCCCCTTTCCAGAAGAGGGCGGAGCTTTAACAGCTCGCACTTCGGTTGCTCAACAACAACAAAGCAGGAGAATCTCACGCAGCCAAAATGACGACGGTGTTCAGCCTTACATTGTTCAAACCGGAGTCGACACTGATGGAGAGACTCAGGAAGAAGTTACAACTTTTAGACGTTTCTGAATGGTTAGCGGATAAATTTATGTAGTTGCTGTGGAGTTGATTCAACTCATCGACTAGCATGTGCCGTCATGTTAATCTTTTCTGCAATTCCAGCGTTGAATTGACCCTCGTTTGTGAAGCAGTCCGGCGTAAAATGAACAACACTCTACTACAACAACTCTTCCTCTTCTCTAAAGCAGCCCAACATGGCCGTGTTCTCGGGTTCTCGGGGGCGGGGTTTATGTAAATTTTAGCAACATTACACTCTAACTAAACTTTTTCATGCTCAAACAGCAACATTACGCACTAGAGAAAGATGAACATGGAAAAAAAGCATCATATTGTAGGTCCTCTTTAAAATGATTCTCTACACCTGTGTGAACTTGAAGAGAACTGACTTCATACATCCACTAATAATCACTGACACAACAGCAGTCATTGAGGAAAAGTCACATTAGTTCCGGCTCATATTCGAGGCTCTTGACCTGATGAGTGAGTGAACAGCTGACGCTCATGCTGACCTGTGGTGCTGAAGACTGTGGTCGCTCTGGAGCTGCTCAGGTCTCCCCGTCGGCTCTGAACACTCACACTGTACTGCGTGGAGGATCGCAGGCCCTGCAGCTGTTGTTCTGCTGCATTGCCAGAGACTTTGATGGTTATTCCAGATCCAGGTGCTTATGAAGAGATGAGAGGAAAAACACAGGCGTGTCATTTTTCAGCAATATTGAAAAGTGTGTCAGTACTTTCTTTTCTGACAAAGTATAAACAACATTTTAGTATCATTTAGAGGGTATATGCTGAGATATGCAACCTCTGAGTAGTTGGGACACGTTGAGTAGCTGAGAGTATACTGCTTACCTGTGTCTGAACTGTACACTATGATGTAATGGTCGACGGTTGCCAGGGCGGGTCTCCACAGCAGCAGCGCTTTACTGTCGGTGACATTTATGGCCCTCAGGTCTGTTGGAGCATCAGGCACTGAGGGAAACACGTTTGATGAAAATCACCAACAGAGATGAAGGCAGTTATCGTGCTGTGACTTGAAGTTTGCTTTTGATATGTCTGAATGGGGCAAAAACTTTTTATGAAAATGTCGATTTGTCAAACCGTTTTCGAAAAACGCACAAACAAATTTTACGTAGCGCATGCAAAAATAGTTGTAAGGCTGTATCTCCTCAACGCTTTATCGTATTCAGACCAAACTTGGTCCATGTCATCACAAGCATAACCTGAGGTTACATGCTGCGTTTCGGCACAGCGCCACCTACTGGTCTGGAGATACAAAAAATGGCTAGTTTTGCTTATATGAACGGTTGGCCCAAAAATCATAAAATTCAAGGTTTCGTTAGATTCTGGGCATCATGCCGTGCCGAATGATATCCAATTTTCCCATATCGGCCATTTTAGGTGTGTACACCATTTTTAATTTTGTTGCAAAATGCTGTATGTTACGAACGCATGAACGTATCATTACGAAACTTGGTATGGGTCATTGGCACGATGCCCTGAAGGAGTCTGAGAAGTTTCAGACCAGCGCCACCTAGTGTTGAAAAAAAATTACATGCTTATAACTTTGGATGTAGTTCACTCATTTTCACTGGAGTTATCTCCTTAGATTCCTGAATCCTTGCCAAGTCCAACAAAACATGCTAGGTTTCACCTTATACTTAGTGCAATGTTGTGATCTAACGTTTAGAAAACATTCGCGAATATCTTCGAAACCATGACGAGATGAAACCACTGTAGGAAAATCATAAACACAGGTCGTTGACTATATGCTAATGGCCAAATGTCAAAATTTTGATAGTATGTAGCAAAAAAATGCTATCAAAGTCAGGTGTGGGTAATTTATAATGTGTTCATACATATACATGTCTATAGCTCCTAAACAAAATGAGACATTTTCACCAAATTTGACATGCTTATGTATGGGGGCACTCTGAGGACACACAAAAAAAAGAGGTAGGACTGCGCCACTTAGTGGCGCTATAATTGAACAAAACATGAAATGGCTCTAAATACAGTACCACTGATCTGACTGACTTCAAACTTGACATACACTGCCTTTGTCTCAGTTGCTATCATAGTCCATTATGACATTGTTGGTTTGCTGCTAGCTTCCTTGTTTGCTTCTGATGTGCTTGGCCCCTTAATCGCTGTTTGCAGCTATATTTTTCAGTTATTCTGCTTTTTATACTGTACATTTCAACCCACCAAATTAGCTTAGTTGCTGCCTTAAATGGATTTGCAAAAATGATTTTTAAACACCTTTTCTGACATGTTTCCAGTATTGTCATGTCACACCATTCAAAGAAACTAATTGCAATTCTGTTTGCTGCTACTATTTGAAAATTATACAATCTGCAGCTTTAAAATTAAAATAAAATCAAGGTAACACTTTATTTTGATGCTCCCCAACAGACATTCTACTGACTACAAGTAACTGCATGTCAAGTTAGTCTACTAAACCGAACCCTAACCTCACAGTCTTCTAATACTCTAATGAGACTGTCACGGTTCATCAGTCAACCCGGTACAGACTTTCATTTATCAGCCTTACAGCTTGCCTATAATACTCTATTTAGAATGACGTGAAACTCACAGGTGGTTACAGTGCCTTTGATGGAGTCGCTTTCGTCTTGTCCGAGCACAGACATCACGCTGACTTCATAGGTGGAGCCGGGCGACATCGATGAGAGATCCAGACGGAGCGTTTCTGAGTTCACGCTAACAGAGATCGGCTCACCTGCCATCACAACAACAAAGAATACATATGCATATTTCACACTTTCCATGAGCAGAGTACAAATTCTTGAAAGTTCCCATTCTTTTCAGCCAAGACAGTTAAATGTGGTGCTTAAAGTCATTTTTTATTTTTTATGGAAAATATTTATCGGTGCACATCATTGTTTTTAAATTCATGTTCCTCGTAATCTTAAATTAGAATAACTTCCCCTCCCTCTTCAGTGACATCTCTTCTCTGATGACGAGGGCGGGGCAACCTGTCACTCACATGAGATCCACCAATAGCAAACCACAACCATCCAATCAATTCCCCATGGACAAAATCAAGCCCCGCCCTACATTTGTTCTTGTTTGAGAAGCAATTTCACTCAGATATACGACACAATAGGGAAGAAAAGAGCACAACTTCTGTTTCATGCTCACCTTAACCTGCATAAAATGTTAACTGCCAAACTCAGGAAATCAAAATAAATATTATATAGGTTTTATGAGGTTTACAATTTGTTCAACCCATAATCATACAATAAAAGGACTGTGGGACACAACATGCTGGCAGCTCCGTGAATGAATGTGACGTGTGTTTTTAATGGGATTCGAGCCTCTAATCATTTTAAACCCTCTTCAAGGAAAGTGCCAGTCTTTTGAAACTGAGGTTTACGTTACCTTCTTGTACTTGAGTGTGTGTGATCTTGAATCCAGACACCTTGCTCTTGGGTTTGGTCCAGGACACGGTGAAAGAACCGTCGGTCACATCGCTGAAGACAAGATCAGACGGAGGCTCCGGGCCTGAACAAGCAGGTACAGAACATTAAAAACCGGTCAGAATGAGCAAGAGAAAGAGATGGAAAGAAAGAGAAAAGACAAGAAGTTCCCAAAACAGAGTTCTCACAAAAAAAAAAAAGGATAAGAAAGAGCAGAGAAATTTAAAGAGAAGAAATTTAAGGATAAAAGACGTAAGGATGAATACAAAACCAGAATAAAACATTGTTAAGCAGTACTTTACTTGCATTCACATTTCTCTGTTCTCTGTGAAAACCCTTACATAAGGCTGGCTATGGGTTATTTCAGTGAAAACATGAGTGTATATATGTGCAGTCGAAACATATATACAGTATATAGGCCACGGCCTATACAGAGCCCCACAGAAACTTCACTGTTAATGACTGACATGAAATCCTGCACAGAAAACACAAGCATGATATTATGATGCTGCTCTTTTGAACCTGGAGAGGAGAAGAAAAATGCAAAGACGAAATGAGTGAGGAAGTGAAGGAAACATGGTGAACAGCCGTCAAGTCATTTCATTAAAAAAAAAAGCACAGTTTGTGTTTTGTTGGCCAACATGGAACAGGTTATTTGACATGAGACTGAACCGCTGTCGTTTGTTTGAGATGGAGGGGTCGACCGCGGTCTTACCCTGGACGGAGGGTGAGTGATGAAGGACACATGAAGCAGCTGACTGTAATCTTACCCTGGATGAGAGAAGAATGGTGATGAGAAGGAATATGTCTTAACTGTATCAGCATCTCCTGGATAGTCAGGAGATTACCGTCCGCAGAAAAACATTTTGACTGATCCCTCAGTTTGTAAAGATGAACAAAAACATATTTACAGTAAAGAAGCCTAGAAAGCATTTCCCAAGGTTTAAAAGCAGAAATGTAAAGCTTGTAGTTTTCTTACACCACCAAATAAAGAGTTAGTTTTGAGAGAACTGGCAATTCCAGTAGATGAACCGAACAAAATGATTCAAAATTAAACTACATTTAGAACAAAAATACCATCCTTACATGTGGACTTAGTTCAAATCAGATAAAATTGCCATGCAGGCTGTTTATATTGATTTTACACAACTATTATTTCTCACATAAAATGTGGTTAATTCAGTTTGATTTGTCTTCATTTTTACAAACAGAAGGACAAGCTAAAATTATTTTCTGTAGTAATGGTGCCGTTTTTAACCCAGGATTTATGAACAAAGTAAATTGTTGCATTAATAGCTCTCAAATCCGAAATAAAAAATGTTGTTAAATTAATTCAACTTAACACTAATACACTACGCATGTATTGAGTAATGGCCTGAAATAGTTGTATTTGTATAATCCAATGTTAATATTAGTCATGAAGAGTTAGTTATTACCAAATGAATGGAGACAATGTTAAGGTGAAACTATTAATCAACTCTTTTTTTCTGTTGATATTCAAGACACACATTTGCCTGATGAGACTGTGTGTGGACAAAATTACATACTAGACTTCATTATTTAGTATGCTTGTTTCTTAACTCTTTCCCCGCCTTTTTTTTTTTTTTTTTTTTTTTTTTTAAGTTGCTATTCAACACCAGCATTTTTGATAATTTTCACAAAACTTTCATGGCCCCTAGAATATTATGAATATCTGAACTATCTGAACTATCAATATCAAAGGAAAGAACAGAGCCTTTTTGATTTGCTGTTTAATCTTTGATGATCGCATTATTTTACATGCTTCTATCACTTGTTTCTGCTTCTTCTTCGCCTGTGTTTTGATCTGGAGATTCTGTACTCTTTCAGATGATGCGTAATAGCGCCCCCTACCGTATAACAGGGAAAACATGGATTGCAGGAGAATTCCGTCAGTAGCTGGGAAGCGTTATGTCATAAATGCCAAAAAATTCAGTCGATGGCAGGGAAAGAGTTAATGCTCAGTATGTAGCCCACACATTGTCCACAAAAGACCAAATGCACAGGGTTAGAATTGAGAACAAAAGCTGTTATACTCAAACATTTATTAATATTTACACACTGCACAAATTTTAATCAAATCTTTGCTTTGATTAAAAGCCCTTGATAGTCAAGAGTATACTGAACACTTAAAGGCATGGAAAGTGCTAAGCAGTAAGACTGAAGGTAACTATACTTGGACCATTTACAGATTAAGGTTTAGCAGTACTGACTTCTGGTTTTGGGTACCTGTATGAATGACGAGGTTGTGAGTTTTGGAGCGAAACGCAGGTCCCTTCCCAAAGATGGACACAGAGTACCTGGTCTGTGGGCTGAGATTCGTCATTTGGTATGAACGGGCCGATCCAGGGAGAACTGTAGTCAAGTTTCCTCCACTCTTGTTCATCTTTGTTCTCTGTACATTGGGTACAAGTTCAGCTTTTCCTTTCCTCAAACTATTTTTCTTTGCTGCTGTTGTCTTAAGTCCCGTCCCATCATCAACCTCTTCCTCGCCGTTCGTCTCTTCATCTTTTTCCATCTCATCCTTTTCTTTGTTTTCTGGTCCAAGCTCAGTTTGAGTGATTACGAAGTGTTTAAACTTTTTTTTCGGTGCAGCCCATGTTAGTACAAACCCTGTTGACGTGGCATTGTTGACCCCCACATGCTCAATGGAGCCATCTGTTTCGCTCAACACATATTCTTGAGTCTTATTATCGTTTTCCGTTAGATGGTCTGTGGAAAAAGAGCTATCAGAGTTTCCTTTTCCATGCTGACTGAAGTTTGGGCCCACTTGAGTGGTACCACTGTGTTGTATTTGGGAACGTCTGTTGGCTGGATGTCTACTGGCGGCCCCATTGGTCCTGTTGATTACTGCATTCGGTCTAATCCTAATACTAGTGCCATTTTCTTTAGCGGGGGTTACGGCAGGTTTTACAGGTTGGATAGGATTGACTTGGCTGATAGTCCTGTTGTTTCTCATAATCGGTTTTGAAGGAAAAACTCGTCTTATGGGTCCTCGGGAAGGTTGTTGAGGCGGCTCTAGAACTGGCCTTGTACGGTTTTGAAAAGGACTGACGTTGGGACGACGAGGAAGGGAACCCCTAAAAGGAGTCCGACGAAATGGCATCAGATCGGATGCGTCAATGCCTCTGTTTTTTATTGCAGTGTCTGGTTTCAAGGGATTTTGACTGGTAATGGAGGAATCTCAGTGCTTGTCTTGTGAGCAAGTTCGGGAGTTGAATCTTGGATTTCTCTTGTGGCTGGAAGTCTTGAATTCGGCACTTTCATCTCTCCAAGGGGTTCTTTTGCAAGACCAGAGGCAACGGGACTAGGCAAAGATGGACGCTTACCTTTTTGCGTCTCTAAAGATGATGAAGAGTATGTCGACCTAAAAAGTGGTCTACCTACTATTGGTGGGTGTTTTGGTCTTGTTGGCTGTCTGGGAATTGATAATGAAGATGCCTGGATAGTGTTTTTTCTTGGGGCTCTTTCTGCTGTCGGCTGTTGATTCGCTTTCTCAGGTTGAGCTGATGTGGAGATGTGATGTGAGGAGATGTGGTGGTGAGGGACAGGTACAGTGTTGTCTCAGGCTGTCTCATTGAATAGGGAGTGGTGTTTGCATTGTTTTCATCCACCTCTTCATCAACCTCTCCTTCTTGCTCTTTCACACTCCTTCTGGCCTCAGAAGTCTCTTGCTCTTTAGGTTGAGCCTCGTCCAGCCCTATAACCCCCCTTTCATTGACTGTAGACCTGCCTGTCAGAAGTTTGTGCAAGAGCTCATTTCCATTTACATGGCCAACTACAACTGTGAGGTTTTTAGACAGCACATTGCCATCGGACATGTTTCCGTGTATCTTCCTGTACCCAACCAAAACCTTCCGAACACATTTTGTCCCATTTATATAGGCTGTTATGTTTTTTTCTGTTGTAATTGTAGGCTCTTCAGTCGATTCAGAGATGTTTGTGAAAGGTGGTGGGGTGGTAGATGGGGTCGGTATGTGTTTCCGAACGGTGTCATTTCTGGGGGTCTCGACAGATTCCACTCTAGAAATGGTTTCAATGTTTCCCTTCTGAGATCTTGTCTCTTTCATTGTCAGCGCCAATGGTTTACCACTGGAAACGGGATAAGGTGAGTCTACATTCGGTCTCAGTGGATACCGTGTTATTGACCTATTTGAAGAAGGAACTAGAATTCTCCCTTTCAATCCTCTCTGGGAAGAATTTAAATGTTTTAATCCTGGTCTTCTTGTGATATCTGGTAGTGTACCGGGTTTGGGAAGAATCCCATGTGGTCTTTTTTGCCCAGGTCTAATAAGTGAGCCTGGTCTGAGTCTGCTGGTATTTCCTGTTCTTTCTGAATTTTCAACCTTTCCTTTAATCACCTGCTTTCGCAGGAAGAGTGTTGTGTTTGTGAACCTCGGTGTCTTTTGTTTGTTGTTTCCAGGCTCCACGTCAACCTGCACGTTCTCCATCCCCATGGCCATCCTGGTTTCAGGCACTGGGACATTCCCTAAAGGCACGAATGAGGTGTAAAATTTGCAAAATGAACTCTAAACGGCTCAGCTGCAAAAGGAAATCCTGTTAATAAAAATATGGTGTTAATGCAACAGGTTAAGGGTGGGGTGGCCACTATCCGTTTGACCGTCATTTCTAAAGTTAATGCAGCATCTGGAGGTTTTCATTTTCTGCAAGAAAGAAGAAAGGTAAAAGCTTCCTGAAGAAATAGAAAATCTGGCATTGCTGGTTAGAGTGAAGATATTGTGTGGAGGGGAATAACATTCTTAAAATAAAACAACGATCCAGTCATGCACATTTTCACCAGGTTCTTCTCTTTGCCTCGCCACACATAAAACTCAATTCCAATAGCCCAGACATTTCCACAGTGAGGTCACTGGTTTGTAAATATGACAGACTGACTGGTCTATACACAATCAGAGCGGGTCTTGTATAAATTCATCTGGTGGCTATAAATACGTTTCATACTATGATGACTTTTCCTTGTACTCTCATAACCTGTTAAGTCTTGCTGTACCATTTACGCTTGACATGCAAAGGGGCCTGGATTCATATCAGGGGTTTCATTGGTCAGTAAATACCAGCAATTGATCATTAAAAATTCCCAATGTCTGAACTGTCAGATACAACGTCTGGTAAAAAAATATCAGCAGCAGACATACATTAGACAAAGTATGTTCATAAGTGCCCGAGATGTATTGCGTGCTTAGAGTACAAATTATCTTCCATCCCATTTCTACAAAACAACCTTCTTAAAGGGACTTCAGTGTCACTTTTCTTTGAAATATCAAGGCTGAGAAATGGTAATATATCAAAAATCAAGATACATTTACTGGAAAAGCAAAATTATTTCAGTCGTTAAGTCTTGTTTTCTGCAAAAATCATCAAAATGAAGAGTTAGTGCTTAAAACAAGAACATGACAGCAGAGGATTTGACTGTCCACTACTCTTTATACCTGCTTAATTTGCTTGTCGTAACAAGTTTGAAGTCACGCCGCCATGTTCCACATCATTCTGTGAGCTGTTAATAAGAGTTTAAGTTCAGTTTCATGCTGTAATTCATCATCCTGAGACTCACCGGGAGTGGCCTGTACGGATGCGGGCCGGCTCCGGTCGCCGCCTTTCTCCGCCACTAACGAGATGTCATACAAGCGGCCCGGCTGCAAGCCATCGATCTGGGCCGAATCTCTCTCCGGGGGCAGGTTTAACTCTGGAAGTCTGCCGGATCCATCTGTCTGATTGGGTGCAACGGAGAGGACGTACCTGTCAATCTCCCCCTGCGCCTTCTCCCATTGGACAATGACTGATGTAGTGCTTGTCTTCACAACGTGCAAGTCTTTTGGCCCAGAGATCACTGTCCAGAAATGAATCACTGGTTAAAAACATCATAAGGCGGCTGCTGCTCCATACGGTCCAGTTTGCATAGACTCACGTGTGGTGAATTGCGTTGTGCTCTCCGTTCCCATCACGCCATCTTTCTCTCCAGTGATGCTGACCATGTACTGCTGTCCAGCGGCCAGTCCGACCTGAGTGTACGTGTTCAGTGTGCCGCTGATTATGGAGCTTATTTTCTGCTCAGTTTCTTTCTGTAGAGAGAGAGCAATGTGAAAATCAGTGCGCCCACATGAACATACCGAAACAAACTACAAACTGCATGAATACTGACATTTGCAGTATGTTGTGTTTCTTGTTTAAAGTGGATATCTACAACATATTCAGCCTGCTGTTTATTTACTGCTGTGATACAAAGAAGTTATAGAGTGACTTAATTTATATTCTGTTTCAACCCAAACATGAGAATTTTTGAGTTCACTGCAAAAATTGTTCTTCCTCAGTATTTTTTGTCTTGTTTTCCAGTACAAATATCCACATATTCTTAAATCAATTTGCAAAATAACTTTTTCTGACCTCACTAATAGATATTTCAGTAACCTTCCACTATTAACATGAACAGAAGATCAATATCACCTGTTTTCAGAAAGACTGTAGTAAATGCTTTGTATACTTATTTCTGTTTAATGCTGATTTAATTCACTCGCTTCCAAATATTATCTTCATCTAAATCTACAAACATGGGCGTAAACTGTACTGCAGGTTCATTATCGGAATGAAATGTGGATATATTTTCCAATTCAGAACTGGTTTGCCGTTATAAGTGTTTGCCAGGCCATTGCTTTACAGTTGTTATGGTGTTGTGGATGGTTGCTAGGGAATCGCTAGGTGGTTGCTGGACAATTTTAAATATCTCTCTCTCTTTCACAAAGAAGGTTTTTTAGTACTAATGAAATATAATAAAGAGCAGAATATGCCAATGTATTCTCAAGCTTCCACAGAGAATAATGGGAAAGATATTTTGGTTCCAGTCTCAAAAATCAGCTTAATGAATGGCTTTATTGATGTTCTTTATCAACACTATAGAAAATGTGTCCAAACTAAACTGCACAGTCAACATTCACAACAATTACAACTACTTATACTACAAGAAAATGATGTTCTTCCTCAGTATTTCTGTCTTGTTTTCCAGTACAAATATCTAAACTTTCTTAAATCAAGATACAGTTACTGGAGAAGCAAAATGACTGAAGATTTTACTGAAAAATCATCAAAATGAAGTGAGTTTGTGCTTAAAACAAGAACAAATATCTGTCAGTGGAGTCGAGAAAATAAACGTCATTCAAAGGGAAAAAAAACATGATTATTTTTCTGACTCAACTGACATATTTGTTCTTGTTTTAAGCACAAACTCACTTCATTTTGATATTTTTTCAGTAAACAAGAGTTAATTTTGCTTCTCCAGTAAATGTATCTTGATTTAAGAATGTTTAGATATTTGTTAGACATAATTTTTTTTGCAGTGAATGAACAATGACAGTTTCTATGAATCCGTCTGTGATTGACACAATCCCAGTCATGGCTTACAGAAAGTAAAGGGTTTTCCTCTGGTAATTCTTGCTTGATGAGGGAGTTCCTGAGTTCCAGTTCAGTAAAACATTCATTAGCTAAAGGCAGCCAATATTTTACACATTACAGAACTAATACTATAGTAATATTTAGCTCATATATTGGCAAATCCGTTCTCCAGCTCTTTATTAGCCCTGAGTTCAGTTTCAGGCCTCGTTGCCAGTTTGCCGGTGTTCTCCGGTCTTCTTTCTTATAATATCGTAATTGTGTCCAGCTGAGAGTGTGTCTGTCTGCAGAAACAGAGCAGGTTATTGAGGGTGTCGTTCTGCCTGTATCGGTCATTGATCAGTGAAGAGCTCTGACTGTTGTTGTTGTTGTGCTCCTGCTATGTCCGGCAGCTGTTCTGTGATGTCATCTCTGTTTTTGACCGTGTTTACGCTTTCCTAGCAACAAGCATCCCACATCTGCCTCTCTTTCTCTGTAGCTGCTAATGGCTTTTTTTTCTTTCACTGCATTTCCTCAGCCTGAACTCTTTCTCTCTGCTCAATTCCTCTGATGCATTTGTGTCATTCTCTGCCTACTTTCATTCTTGTTCTCTCAATTGTTCTTACACCCTCCCATTCATGTTTTGTGTGGAAGAAATGTGCCTTTTCTGCACTTTTCATTGTCTCAGTGTCTCTTCAGTCAGTGTAACTGTTGCCGATAGCATTTTCAAACATCTGTTCTTGCAGCGTTTCCCTTTGCTCTGTGTCTAGTATGTTATGACGACCAGTGAGCAAAGGCCAATAAACATCAGTTTTATTGTTGTAGGTGTGGTCGCTGATCTGTGTTTGGTCAAGCATGTGGATGTGAACTGCACTTTCTGAAAAGTCACATCGAGAGCTTCATATACGGACAGATAAATGTAAAGTGGCGCCCAAAAGTCTGAGAGCATTAATGAACATATTTAATACAAACTACATTATACTGTATGTGATCGGAGTGAAAATTTGAAATGAAAAATTTACATGAATCTGATAATAATTGCCTCAGTATACTGTCACACTTTTGCTTTAATGACACTTTTACATCATCAGTGTCGCTAATTTAACTATTTGATTAGTGACCCTGAAATAGCGCAGGATCTCTAAACTTAAAAACATTCTATATTTGCTCAGTTTAAATGAAATCATTCCATGTCTAAACCAGTCAATGAGCAGTTCATTGGAGAGGTAGAGAAAAGCTCAGAGACTGCAGGTCTGAGTATCAGAAAGAACTGATGATGATGGATTCACATTTGATAATTATAATACACATAGTTCTGGACCAACTAACCGACTAACCATCCAATCAACCAACTGACCGACCAACCGGCTGATATACACCGATCAGGCATAACATTATGAGCACTGACAGGTGAAGTGAATAACACTGATCATCTCTTCATCATGGCACCTGTTAGTGGGTGGATATATTAGGCAGCAAGTGAACATTTTGTCCTCAAAGTTGATGTGTTAGAAGCAGGAAAAATGGGCAAGTGTAAGGATTTGAGCGAGTTTGACAAGGGCCAAATTGTGATGGCTAGACGACTGGGTCAGAGCATCTCCAAAACTGCAGCTCTTGTGGGGTGTTCCCGGTCTGCAGTGGTCAGTATCTGTCAAAAGTGCTCCAAGGAAGGAACAGTGGTGAACCGGCGACAGGGTCATGGGCGGCCAAGGCTTATTGATGCACGTGGGGAACGAAGGCTGGCCCGTGTGGCCCGATTCAACAGACGAGCTACTGTAGCTCAAATTGCTCAAGAAGTTAATGCTGGTTCTGATAGAAAGGTGTCAGAATACACAGTGCATCACAGTTTGCATAGCCGCAGACCAGTCAGGGTGCCCATGCTGACCCCTGTCCACCACCGAAAGAGCCAACAGTGGACACGTGAGCATCAGAACTGGACCACGGAGCAATGGAAGAAGGTGGCCTGGTCTGAAGAATCACATTTTTTTTTTTGCATCACGTGGATGGCCGGGTGCGTGTGCGTCACTTACCTGGGGAACACATGGCACCAGGATGCACTATGGGAAGAAGGCAAGCCAGTGTGATGCTTTGGGCAATGTTCTGTTGGGAAACCTTGGGTCCTGCCATCCATGTGGATGTTACTTTGACACGTACCACCTACCTAAGCATTGTTGCAGACCATGTACACTCTTTCATGGAAACGGTATTCCCTGGAGTCTGTGGCCTCTTTCAGCAGGATAATGCTCCTGCCACAAAGCAAAAATGGTTCAGGAATGGTTTGAGGAGCACAACAACGAGTTTGAGGTGTTGACTTGGCCTCCAAATTCCCCAGATCTCAATCCAATCGAGCATCTGTGGGATGTGCTGAACAAACAAGTCCGATCCATGGAGGCTCCACCTCGCAACTTACAGGACTTAAAGGATCTGCTGCTAACATCTTGGTGCAGATACCACAGCACACCTTCAGAGGTCTAGTGGAGTCCATGCCTCGACGGGTCAGGGCTGTTTTGGTGGCAAAAGGGTGACCAACACAATATTAGGAAGGTGGCCATAATGTTATGCCTGATCGGTGTATATAAAACATTAAGCTCTTGTAGTGCATGCCGCCACTCAACGAATCAGAACTGATAAAAGATTTTAGATAAAAGCTTCAGCCAGATCCATAAATCTAATTAGTAACTTGTGATAAATTGGTCTGTGAATATTTAAAAAACAAAAATACAGACTTTCACTGGAGCATATAATGCACAATCATCTGCAGATGTGGAGATAAAGGCAGATCATCCAGAATGATATATGGGGTTCATCTGCAACGCAGGCCAAATGTGAAAGCCCCAAATTCCCTTTGTGTTACGAACTGAGGCCACTTAAATGACCTCATCTCACTACACACGTTCTCAAAAGGTCTGTAAAAAGAACGCTGATGGTCAAGAGCACTTATACAGTTTTGATTGTGCACACGACTTCTTTTGAATTGAAAATGCTAATTGAAACACAGCTCACTCTACATTCCTCCCATAATACCTCATTTAACTCTAGTACACAAATATTTGTCTTACACCAGCCCTCAAGATGGTTTCCATTCTGACCAAGCTTGCAACTGATTTATTACGTTCGTCATTAGTAGAGATGGAGGTGTTGACTTGGCCTCCAAATTCCCCAGATCTCAATCCAATCGAGCATCTGTGGGATGTGCTGAACAAACAAGTCCGATCCATGGAGTCTCCACCTCGCAACTTACAGGACTTAAAAGGATCTGCTGCTAACATCTTGGTCCAGATACCACAGTCCATGCCTTGACGGGTCAGGGCTGTTTTGGTGGCAAAAGGGGGACCAACACAACATTAGGAAGGTGGTCATAATGTTATGCATGAACGGTGTATATCCAACATCGAGTGATGTCAATATATCAAAACATTCATCACAAACTCGTCAGCAGTGAGTCTGTATGATTGAGGCTTGAATCTTTAGATCTGCGGATTAAACTGAAGCGCTTCAAATACTGATGCATGCAAAAATAAGAGTTCCAGCATGTTGGGATATTTCAGAGATTACAGCAACATCATAGTTCGCTCCTGAAGAGTCTGATGAGCCTCTCACTGCTAGCGCTTACATCACCGCACATGTTTCTAATGGACAATTACTGACAGAAACAGGCCATCAAACTCAGCTGAAGCATCAAGACTGCAGTCGTAGTCCAGCAGTTAAGGAAAGCTTGAGTGGTAATTCCATTACAATTATAACTAGTGCTTAAAGCTACGCTATGTAACTTTTTACCATCATTCGTCTGTGCGTGTTTCCACCACACCCGTAAAGACACGGTCAGGCTTACATGCAGCCACAACAAACGAATCTCGAACAGAAAAGTTTGCCCGTAATAAATCACAAATCAACATAATTTGCATAGCATCACATTTGCAGTGCATTGACTAGATTCACAAAACACTGAAGTGAAGGTCCAATAACGGTCAGCACTGATGCTGACATGTGCTGTATGTCTTCTATGTCGGGTTACAGTGATGTGTGTTGGGTTACAGTGGTGTGGGTTGGGTTACAGTGGCGTGTGTTGGGATACAGTGGCGTGTGTTGGGTTACAGTGATGTGTGTTGGGTTACAGTGGTGGGTTACAGTGGTGTGTGTTGGGTTACAGTGATGTGTGTTGGGTTGGGTTACAGTGATGTGTGTTGGGTTACAGTGGTGGGTTACAGTGATGTGTGTTGGGCTGGGTTACAGTGATGTGTGTTGGGTTACAGTGGTGTGTGTTGGGTTACAGTGGTGGGTTACAGTGATGTGTGTTGGGTTACAGTGATGTGTGTTGGGTTACAGTGGTGTGTGTTGGGTTACAGTGATGGGTTACAGTGATGTGTGTTGGGTTACAGTGATGTGTGTTGGGTTACAGTGATGTGTGTTGGGTTGGGTTACAGTGATGTGTGTTGTGTTGGGTTACAGTGATGTGTGTTGGGTTACAGTGGTGTGTGTTGGGTTACAGTGGTGTGTGTTGGGTTACAGGTTACAGTGATGTGTGTTGGGTTACAGTGATTTGTGTTGGGTTATGGGTTACAGTGATGTGTGTTGGGTTACAGTGGTGTGTGTTGTGTGTTGGGTTACAGTGGTGTGTGTTGTGTGTTGGGTTACAGTGGTGTGTGTTGGGTTACAGTGGTGTGTGTTGGGTTACAGTGATTTGTGTTGGGTTGCGAGTTACAGTGGTGTGTGTTGGGTTACAGTGGTGTGTGTTGGGTTACAATGGTGTGTGTTGGGTTACAGTGGTGTGTGTTGGGTTACAGTGATTTGTGTTGGGTTACAGTGATTTGTGTTGGGTTACAGTGATTTGTGTTGGGTTACGGGTTACAGTGATGTGTGTTGGGTTACAGTGATTTGTGTTGGGTTACAGGTTACAGTGGTGTGTGTTGGGTTACAGTGGTGTGTGTTGGGTTGGGTTACAGTGGTGTGTGTTGGGTTACAGTGATGTGTGTTGGGTTACAGTGATGTGTGTTGGGTTACAGTGGTGTGTGTTGGGTTACAGTGGTGTGTGTTGGGTTACAGTGGTTTGTGTTGGGTTACAGTGGTGTGTGTTGGGTTACAGTGGTTTGTGTTGGGTTACGGGTTACAGTGATGTGTGTTGGGTTACAGTGATTTGTGTTGGGTTACGGGTTACAGTGGTGTGTGTTGGGTTACAGTGATGTGTGTTGGGTTACAATGGTGTGTGTTGGGTTACAATGGTGTGTGTTGGGTTACAGTGATGTGTGTTGGGTTACAATGGTGTGTGTTGGGTTAAAATGGTGTGTGTTGGGTTACAGTGGCGTGTGTTGGGTTACAGTGATGTGTGTTGGGTTACAGTGGCGTGTGTTGGGTTACAGTGGTGGGTTACAGTGGTGTGTGTTGGGTTACAGTGATTTGTGTTGGGTTACGGGTTACAGTGATTTGTGTTGGGTTACGGGTTACAGTGGTGTGTGTTGGGTTACAGTGATGTGTGTTGGGTTACAGTGGTGTGTGTTGGGTTACAATGGTGTGTGTTGGGTTACAGTGGTGTGTGTTGGGTTACAGTGGTTTGTGTTGGGTTACAGTGGTTTGTGTTGGGTTACAGTGGTTTGTGTTGGGTTACGGGTTACAGTGATGTGTGTTGGGTTACAGTGATTTGTGTTGGGTTACGGGTTACAGTGATGTGTGTTGGGTTACAGTGGTGTGTGTTGGGTTACAGTGATGTGTGTTGGGTTACAGTGATGTGTGTTGGGTTACAGTGGTGTGTGTCGGGTTGCAGTATGTTGAGATGTTACATGCGTGGCTGCTGAGGCAGAGATGGGCACTAAACATTCATACGGCTGTAAATCAAGCAGAGCTTCTGTCCAAAACACATAGCTTGTTTTTCCATTGCCAGATTGAGCTCATTTTATGTCTGTGTAAAAATTAATTTGTTTTTCCTTTGGAAAAGACACTCGGCCAGATTTAAGTTTGGGCTGCTGTGGGAGCTGTAAAATACTTTCTGTACCTGATATTATCAGATGAGGAGGGAAAAAAAAAAGAAAAATAAAGTGGGTGATTCTCATTTACAGTTTAGCAATAAAAAAATAAAATTAAAAAAAAATATTGAAATTTTATTTAAAGCTGCAGTCGTAACTTTTTGGTTAAAAATGATCCAAAATAAATTTCTGAGCAAGTACATAACCAGCCAGTGCTCAATCTCCTTACCTTAGCCCGATTCACAATGGCAAGCTTGTAATAATGTTTTATAATAAAATCGGTACTGGTGGGTTTCCACAGGAAATTCGAGCATGCAGCCGTTCGTCTTTGCGTCATTATGTCATGGCTGTTTACATAAAGAACGAGTCCCAGCTAGTAGGCTATATCATGTGAGGATCATGTATAGCTTTTTCTCACAGCAGCTGGAATAATTAAACATCCACTTTGATGGCGGATTGTATGGTATGAGAAATGAACATTAGAGATTAGACTGTACAGAAACTGAAATCTACAGGTAACGCTAATACACACTAAATACAGTCACGCAATGCTGATGTTAACATTAACAATTTGAGAACAAAGTATAACAATAAAAATTTGCATGGTTTGACGTGATCCGAGCTAAGTGATCATTAGATTTAATCACCATTGGTAATGCGATTTATTGTAATGCTTTTTTTTCCTCAGTTGGTCAGAAAAAAAGTGGCAGATTTGTTACTTGCTTGTTCAGATGACATTCCCTGGTGAAAATTCTTATTTTGGTCATACTTCCAAGACTACAATCTGTGATTCTGAAGTACAGTATCCACACCGTGTGGTGATTGACAGCAAACATTAGATTCATCCGCGCTGAGGAGCCGTGCCGATGCACAACCCACGTAAAAATGATAATTCCACAAATAACTGCAATTGCAGGTTTCAAACAGAGATGGCGACAAAGAGGCAAAACTTACAGACTGCTGCTTTAAATCAACATAGAAAACAGTCTGTCCAGCAAATATTAAATCCTTTAAAAGATTACTCCTCAATATTTTTGTCTTGTTTTTCAGTACAAATATCTAAGCATTCCTAAATCAAGATACATTTACTGCAGAAGCAGAATGACTTCAACCATTAAGTCTTGTTTTCAGAAAAATTCATCAAAATGAAGCGAGTTTGTGCTTAAAATCAGAACAAATATCTGTCAGTGGAGTCAGAAAAATAAAGTCACGTTTTTTTTTTTTTTGTTTTTTTTTTTAGAAAACAAGACTTAATATTTTACAGAATTTTGCTTCTCCAGTAAATGTATCTTGATTTAACCCTTGTACGTCCTTATGGACATTTTTGTGTTTTTTAGTTTTGTTTGGGGTTTTTTTTGTTTGTTTGTTTTATCATTTTACCTGTGTTAATACCAACTGCATAAATTCAGGCACAGGTGTGTATTTTTATTGAAATTTTACTATTTTACCCCCATTTTACTTAAAAAAAAAAAAAAAATCTATTTTGCACTAGAAACACAAAATAGTTGCTCTCAGGACCTTAAGTTCAAAAATATCCCCATTGAAACCTATTAAAACTGCAATTTTTAATCCAGGGTCATTTAAAATGATGCAATCTTTGTTAATAGGCTTTCATTCTGTTGGTAAGGCTTCAAAATTATTTTTTTTTTACCAGATGGTGCCATTTTCTCAGGTTTGGCCTATGAAGCAAACACTCGCTTTATTCCTGTTTTCTTACAGAGCCAGTTGGATAAATTATGCAGCTATAATTGGGTGTATTGGTATGGATGTCAGAGAGTGGTTTATATGTGTGTATCGAAATAAATTGTGTGTGTGCTTGTAATATTTGAGAGAGAAAAACTCTACTGCAAATCACAAATCCAAATTTGGTACTGCGCCCAAACAAACTCTTACTGAAAGCTCATTTTTTGAGTTATCAACCTCAAATTTGTAACAACTTATTTAGATTTATGGCTTTGAATTTCTAGCAGTTTTAGAGTTCAATATGTTTCATAAAATATATATTTTATATAAAATAATGTTCATAAATCATTTTCATAAACTTAAACCTCTATAACTTTTTTCTTATTTCACTTTTTAAACTTTTTTTTTTTTACTTCAACAATAATCTGCCAAGGGTCATCTTTAAAATGAGACCAAACTTAAGTCTGTGCTCCCAAGCTTTATATGACAGTTTTTGGAAAAAGACATTTTTGTCCTCTATGGACCTGTGTGTAACTTTTTTTTTGATTGACACACGGGCTAAGAATGCTTATATATTTGTGCTGGAAAACAAGACAAAAATACTGAGGAAGACATTTTTTTGCCATATATTTAGCTGAAAAAGCAGTTTTTTTATCTGATCTCATCCTTAAAATGACTAATAAAAGATTGATTTTATATTGACTGGAAAGACCGGTCAAGTTCACCCTTCATCTTTAAATCTATTGATATTTGCTATTATTGTTGAGGAAGGATCTGCAACAGTAGTCTGAATCGATACTGAAATCACATCAGCAGTTCTTGTGTCACGTGACATGCAGGCGTGTTTACGTGCCGTGCTGGTGAAGGTGATGTGGTAGGTGTCGTACTGCACAGCCGCTGGAGTCCAGGACAGCGTGACGGAGGACTCGGTGATGTCCCTGGTGCTGAGACGAGAGACGCCCGCCAGCGCTGGACACAAAACACAGAGACAAGTGTACAACGCTCCCATTCAAAGCCATCTGTTTCTACTTGAAGCGATAACTGCAGTGCTGCATGTCCGATTACTGCTGACCCGCTGCTGAATTCATTCACCAACAGCACTAATAAAGACACAACGTAATGTTGGCGTATAACCACATGTGCAGGTTATTTAAACACCTCCATATGGAATATAAAGCGCTATTTAAAGTGTCTCTAAAGTTGTTATACTTTCTGATCCTACCCAGCGGACAGATGCAGTAAAAATCTTAAAGTTCAGATTTTTTTTTTTTTTTTTTTTTTTGAGGTTAAATAATAGTATTTGTACACACACTGTAAAAAAAAAGATCATAATTTTAACTGTGAAAAACCGTAAATTAACATTCCCAGAATTCCCTGCGTGATACTTCACATTTGATGTATTTTCGTTGAAATAACCGTTTCTTCTTAGTTTTTTCTAATCAGTTATGTACATTAGGGTTTAATGTTACGTCTAATGTTGTTAAATTGTTTATTGCATTTTTTAATGTCATGTGTGTTGCAATGATGGTGTTTAGTGTTTGTGTAAATGACACTGTGACACTCTGATTCGTCATGTGACTCTCATCACCATTTGTATTGGTTGTTGTTAGTGTATTACAAAGGTACAAAACAGATGTTAGTACTTCACTAGGTTGGTAAATTAACATTATATCAGTTAATGAAATACGTTTTTTGTTTTTTTTTTTTACTGTAAATTTAAGTAAAATCTGTAAAACCTAAACTGTTGCTACAATATTTTTTACAGTAAATTTCTGGCAAAGCACAGTTTGTTTGTTTTTTTTGTTTTTTTTACAGTGTGTGTTTTAGAGGTGTATGACTGTATTCTACACTCTAAAAAATGCTGGATTAAAAACAACCCAAGTTGGGTTGAAAATGGACAAACCCAGCGACTGAGTTTTTTTAACCCAGTGGTTGGGTTAAATGTTTGCCAAATGTATTTTTTATTTAACTCAACTATTGTTTAAAAATGACTATGTCTGGCTTAAAATGAACCCAAAATAGGTTGGAAATTAAGAATCAGACACATAATTACTAGAGGCCACAATAATAATCAAAAGGTGAACATTTATTAATAAGCAATTTAATAAATGTTTATTGTTTAATTATTATTAATTAAACTTATTAATAAATGTTCAGTTATTAAACATATTTAATAAATGTTAATTTCCAACATACTTTGGGTTCATTTTAACCCTCTGGTTACTGAAAAAAAAATGTATTTCAAAGAAATGAATGTACTATATTTTAATTCGATAAGGTTTTTTATTTAATATTTTGTATTTTTAGGGGACTTTGTGGTGCTAAATTATATATACACTGTAGTTATAATCCATTTGTCATAAATCTTGAATGCTTTAAGCCTTAATTTTGATCTCTTTTCAAAGACAACTTTTGGCAAATTATTGCTGAAGTGAAAAAAGTTAACTTAAAGTTTGGGCTTTAAGTTAACTTAAAAAGTTACAGAATTTGACGTTTATTGTTATGAAAAATGCACAAAAACACTATTTTTAATTTTTATATTAAATATATATTTTCAGGAACACGTTTTAAACTAAAACTGTGAGGATATCAAAGCCATAAATCTAAACAAGTTGTGTTCCAAATTTGAGCTTGATATCTCAAAAAATGAGCTTTCAGTAAGATTTAGTTTGGCCGCAGTACCAAAAGTTTTCACTAGATGAAATTTGTCTCCCATTCATTTCCAATGACATTGATGAGCACAAGTGTGACTATTTTTTCAGGACCATTTAAACTTTTCAAATCATGCTCATGATTTTTTTTTTTTTTTTTTTTTTTTTGTTCACATAGCAAGTGCCAAAACCTTATCAAGTTTCGTACCATTCCAATTCCAAAAATGACTGAAGAGCACCAGAGGGTTAATCAAGCAATACAGTCATTTTTAAACAGTTACGTAAAACTACCCAGCAGGTTGGGCAAACATTTAACCAAACCACTGGGTTAAAACAACCCAATCACTGGGTTTGTTGATTTTCAACCCAATATTTTTTAGAGTGTAACAATTAATGTATTATAAAAGAAAAGATTTTAATGGGATTATAAGGAGATTTTGTGTAGAATTACAGTAATAAACAGTAATTATAGGATAAGAAAATACTGTTTTTTTCTTTTCTTTTTTTTTTTACATGTTTTTCTGACAGAATTTTTCTGGTTTTAAACATTTTCTGATGCCCATGCTGCCAGAAAATTACCCTTTCTTATGTTTTTTTTTATTTTTATTTTACAGTGTACAGTGCATCACTCACCGACGTCACAGTTTTCCCCAGTGAACCCAGCCTGACACTCGCTGCAGTCGGGCCCCGTGAAACCCCGCCGACACACGCAGCGGCCCCTCACGCAGCGGCCCCTGTTACTGCAGTTGTTGGGGCAGGTTTTGCTGGAGCAGTCCTGACCAGAGAAGCCCACGTCACAGACGCACTTCCCATTCACACATCTGCCCTTGTTATTGCAGTTACTGGGACAAGCCTGGGACGAGCAGTCGGGTCCAGTGAAGCCGCTCTCACACTCGCACCGGCCGTCGATACACACGCCCCGGTTACTGCAGTCTCCAGGACAGGATCTGGACGCGCAGTCCGGTCCAGTAAAGCCGCTCTCACACACACACTTCCCATTGACACACTGTCCGCGGTTGCTGCAGTTATCTGGACATGTTTTTACAGAGCAGTCCGGCCCAGAGAAGCCCGGCTCGCACACGCACTGTCCGTTCACACAGCGGCCCCTGTTACTGCAGTTCCCCGGACAGGACCTCTCAGAGCAGTCCTGACCCATGAATCCAGAGTCACACACGCATTTTCCGTTCACACAGCGGCCCCGGCTGTTGCAGTTCCCAGGGCAGGACCTCTCGGAGCAGTCCTGACCAGCGAATCCAGAGTCACACACGCATTTTCCGTTCACACAGCGGCCCCGGCTGTTGCAGTTCCCGGGGCAGGACCTCTCGGAGCAGTCCTGACCAGCGAATCCAGAGTCACACACGCATTTTCCGTTCACACAGCGGCCCCGGCTGTTGCAGTTCCCAGGGCAGGACCTCTCGGAGCAGTCCTGACCAGCGAATCCAGAGTCACACACGCATTTTCCGTTCACACAGCGGCCCCGGCTGTTGCAGTTCCCGGGGCAGGACCTCTCGGAGCAGTCCTGACCAGCGAATCCAGAGTCACACACGCATTTTCCGTTCACACAGCGGCCCCGGCTGTTGCAGTTCCCAGGGCAGGACCTCTCGGAGCAGTCCTGACCAGCGAATCCAGAGTCACACACGCATTTTCCGTTCACACAGCGGCCCCGGCTGTTGCAGTTCCCGGGGCAGGACCTCTCGGAGCAGTCCTGACCCATGAATCCAGAGTCACACACGCATTTTCCGTTCACACAGCGTCCCCGGTTGTTGCAGTTCTCCGGACAGCTCCGTATCCCGCAGTCAGGGCCGGTAAACCCGGCCTCACACACGCACCTGCCGTTCACGCAGCGGCCCCTGTTATTGCAGTTCCCGGGACACGTGCTGGACGAGCAGTCCGGGCCACTGAAGCCTGCGTCACACACACACTTCCCATTCACACACCGGCCCCGGCTGCTGCAGTTATCCGGACATGTTTTTACAGAGCAGTCCGGGCCGCTGAAGCCTGCGTCACACACACACTGTCCGTTCACACACCGGCCCCGGCTGTTGCAGTCATCAGGACAGTCCGGGATACTGCAGTCCGGCCCACTGAATCCTGAGAAACACACACACTTCCCATCGACACAGCGACCCTGGTCACTGCAGTCATCCGGACACTCGTCAGTCGAGGGACCAGCGGTGGTACAGACCGCACCTGTGGAGAAATAACACCACGATATAATGGCCACAGCTTCAGGAGTCACATCTGCATGTAAACACAGGAGCGAAATTATGATCATGTGTTCCAGAGAATGCGATGATTGACACCATTGTAACCATGTTTGGCATGCTCTATTTTTGACAAAAGTAACCAAAGAATTATGTTTTGCAGTGAATGGAACTTTTCTATTCTATTCTTTTTAGTAGAATCAAATGAAAAATGCATCCTGAATATATGCAAGAAAATGCAAATTCACTCTCTGACAGTAGGTGGTGCTTATAGA
Source organism: Ctenopharyngodon idella (assembly GCF_019924925.1). NCBI lineage: Eukaryota > Metazoa > Chordata > Actinopteri > Cypriniformes > Xenocyprididae > Ctenopharyngodon > Ctenopharyngodon idella. The sequence continues at coordinate 32,373,132 of NC_067238.1, forward strand.
ACAGCAGCAGCAAGCGTTTCCTTGATTACCGCTGTACACAATGCAGCGCTGCGGAGGTAATAGGACAAGAATGCTTCTGAAAACAGTTCCCTTTCATATATATATTCATATAACCCCAACCCCCATTTCAGTATATTTTTCTTCCTATACTTCGCAAACAGTGAGCTTTTGCTCTGCTGGCACATCTGTGTTCTATGGAAGCTTGTCTCCACCATGAAATAAAAAGGTAATTGTGACTTTTTCTCTCACAATATCTCTCAGAATTGTGAGTTATACAGTCAGAATTGCGTGATATAAAGTCCGGATTGCGAGATATAAAGTCAGAATTGCTTGAAATAAAGTCCGGGTTGCGAGTTATAAAGTCAGAATTTTGAGTTATAAAGTCAGGATTTCATGATATAAAGTCAGGATTGCGAGATATAAAGTCAGAATTGCGAGTTATAAAGTCAGGATTTCATGATATAAAGTCAGGATTGCGAGTTATAAAGTCAGGATTGCGAGTTATAAAGTCAGAATTGCGAGATATGAAGTCAGAATTTTGAGTTATAAAGTCAGAATTGCTTGAAATAAAGTCAGGATTGTGTGATACAAAGTCAGAATTGCGAGATATAAAGTCAGAATTGCTTGAAATAAAGCCAGGATTGCGAGTTATAAAGTCAGAATTGGGAGTTATAAAGCCAGGATTGCGAGATATAAAGTCAGATTTGCGTGATATAAAGTCACAATTACGAGTTATAAAGTCAGAATTGCTTGAAATAAAGTCAGAATTACGAGTTATAAAGTCAGGATTGCTTGAAATAAAGTCAGGATTGCGAGTTATAAAGTCAGGATTGCGTATTATAAAGCCAGAATTGGGAGTTATAAAGTCAGGATTGTGAGTTATAAAGTCAGATTTGCGTGATATAAAGTCACAATTACGAGTTATAAAGTCAGGATTGCTTGAAATAAAGTCAGGATTGCGAGTTATAAAGTCAGAATTGCTTGAAATAAAGCCAGGATTGCGAGATATAAAGTCAGATTTGCGTGATATAAAGTCAGAATTACGAGTTATAACGTCAGGATTGCGAGTTATAAAGTCAGAATTGCTTGAAATAAAGCCAGGATTGCGAGATATAAAGTCAGATTTGCGTGATATAAAGTCAGAATTACGAGTTATAACGTCAGGATTGCGAGTTATAAAGTCAGAATTGCTTGAAATAAAGCCAGGATTGCAAGTTATAAAGTCAGATTCCCACACAAATGACATTTCCAATTTATAGCTGTTTGACCGGTACATCTCTATTTTCTGTTATTGTTCAAAATCAAATCATCCCCCGTGCCGAATTGGACACCGTTGTGGGCCGTATGTTTGACACCCCTGATCTAGTAGGATCTCATTTGATTACAGCTGAATATCTCCCAAAAGGATCCTTTAGGATCGGTCAGGATAGGCATTGTTTTGAATTTCTTGACTATGAGAAGCTTATGAGAGCCTGGGAAGGTCTGGATTGGTGGCATTCAGGAAGGGCTTTACCTTTGCTCTGCTGGGAGGTGCAGCATCCATCCGGACCTCCACATTTCTGCCTCAGATCCGACACCTCCTTCTCCAGTCTTTCAATACGCTCACGCAAGGCTGCAAAGTCCACCTCGCACTGACCACAACCTGAGCCTGATCCGGGCAGCAGACGGATCCGATGGGTCAGGACCAGAGGAGAATCAGGGTCCAAGTCCATCTCTCTCTCTCTGGCCCCGTCCTGTGTGCATGTGTCTGAAATAACAACTCTAACAGGCTGGGATCTGAGATCGCTGGAGACGCGCTGAGCTCCCGTCTGGATCGAGAGGGAAAGCAGGAGGAGGAAAGGCAACACAAATGCCATGTTTAAAGGGAGGAACACCTCCAAAATCAATGGATGATGTTTTGTTCGTGAATGAGAAGGTATTTTATTACAGTACTCAAAACATTTAGATTTAGTTTTTGCAGATGAACCGTTGGCTGAACTCTTCTCTTCTCTGCTCTTCAAGCGTCTGTCCGACCTGTTTCACACAAACACAATTTCAGTTGTCATGCAGGATTCAATATTAGACATTCACCTGAAGTCGACATAAAAACAGCATGTGCAACCCATTTTACTTGCAAGTTTCATGATGGTTTGAGGCAAAAATAAGAGGGACTGTTGAGCAGATTTAATTTTGATGAAAGATTTCAAAGACAAGCTTCTTTTTGATGAATGACACATAATGAGAGCAGGAAAGTGTATTAAGAGAGTAAACAGGGTCGATTTTAATTCCATGTTGACTTTAAATAACGCTGTCAATGGAGCGACACAGAAGCTGCCAGATCAAATCAAGGAAAGTAAACGCCATGATCCTTTCCTGCTAAAATTCATTTAAACTGCTGAAAATACCAGTTCTGCTTTCCGTGACTTTACCTTTGGAAACAAAGGAGAAAACAAGCTTTTGATGTCATGTTTTGCCCAGATATCGTGATCATGACCAGAACTGTTTTTGTTTGGATGTGAACTATGGTAATCATGTTGTTTTGGACATGATTTCATACCATACACTGTAAAAAAAGGATGTTTTTCCTCAGTATTTCTTTCTTGCTTTCCAGTACAAATACTTAAATCAATTTTTACATTTACTGGAGAAGTAAAATGACTGAAGATATTAAGTCCTGTTTACTGAGAAAATCATGAAAATGAAGTGAGAACAAAAATCTGTCAGTAGAGTCAGAAAAATAATCTTGTTTTTCTTTTGAATTAAGTGTATTTTTCTGACTCCACTGACTTGTTTTAAACACAAACTCACTTCATTTTGATATCTTAGTATCTTCAGTCATTTTGTTTCTCCAGTAAATGCATCTTGATTTAAGAATGTTTAGATATTTGTGCTGGAAAACAAGACAGAAATACTGAGGAAGAACATCATTTCTAAATAAAATACCACAAATGTTTGTTTCATGCCATCTGCCTGTAGTTAGAGATGGTTGTCAGGCGACAGGTCAGTTAAAGGACAATCTGCAGGTCTTTTCTCATGGTGCTGATGATGAAAAACACACATGGAGCTGAAGGGGAAATATCACATCACTCCTCAGGATTGACTGAAAATTATATAGATTGCAGGCTGATAGGAAACGAGCTGTGAGGTTCGAATTGATTCATGTCTTCTGTTATTGTAATTATCTTTTTTAAAAGACCATCTATAAACGCAGCTCTTATCTAATTATGATTTCACAAAAACTTGCTTAATTTGTTACAGCGTTGTTACTAAAAGTATTAAATCATTTTCATTAATTGAAATACATGTGTTAACGGTTTTATCCAAAGCAAGCAGGTAAACATTTTATCAGTTCATGTATTCATTTTCTCAGGTTTTTCTCGCCACATTCAAAGAAAATGACTGTTTTTATGGTTCAGCTTCTGTAAAGCTGCTGTAAAACAACACATATTGTGAAACACACTATAAAACTGAATATTTCAGCTGTTGTATCCCTTAGCCGCTCCTGATGATTTTTCCTTCCCATCTCATCATTTCTCTTCATTAACAAACGTCATCATTAATTTACCCTCAAATGAGCTCAGAATCTCTAACGGTTATTCTTCTCGACTGGTCTTTTCTTCTGAAGTCAGAAGCCCCGGAGCTCATATTGACAGTCTAGACGGAGACAGATGGACTGTAATACGCTGCACATTTTGGTGATAAAAATGTTATGGCCAGAGATCACATGATCACTATGCCCTGACAAGATGAAAACTCCTGCTCTGACCGTGATTGTGAGCAAAACATCTTCAATCCAAACCTCAGAAGAGCATCTGCAACAAGCAACTCTCTGATGCACACCGACATTAAAGGCATTTTAACAATATTACAGCCAAACCACCATTTGTGACGACATACACTCTAAAAATAATGTTGTCTCAAAAAAAAAAAAAAAAAAGTTTATCAATTTTTTTGAGCTATGACAACTTTGAGTGAATTTACGTTCAACCAACAAGCTACACTGAGTTAGAGGAACTTAATTTGTAGCTTAAACATACATTTTTAAGTTGATTACTCAAAACAATTAAGTCACTCCAACTACCAGAGTTGTAGACTTGGAACCAATTAATCTGATCAACTTCAGTTCAAATCAACAGCTATCACAGCACATGCTAACATAACTTATTTAACATGTATATTTAATCAACAAGTAAGATATTATTGTCATTAGCGCAGTCAATAGTGTTTACCTTCATGTATCTACTCTTCAGCACAAAAACTTCAACATTACAGAAACTCTTTTAAATGTCAAACACAACAGCATTAAAGGATTAGTTCACTTCCTGATAATTTACTCACCCTCATGTCATCCAAGATGTTTATGTCTTTTTCTTCAGTGGAAAAGAAATGAAGGTTTTTGAGGAAAACATTCCAGGATTTTTCTCCATATAGTGGACTTCACTGGGGTTCAACGGGTTGAAGGTCCAAATGTCAGTTTGGACAGTGACCTTTCCAACGTGATTACGTAATGTGTGGAGCATCACAGAGCAGTGAAAGATGAACATTTGTGGTTAAAAAGTATATAATTTTTATTTTTTTTAGAAAACGACTGTTTTCTAAAAAAAAAAGTTTCTCTAGATAAGACTCTTATTCCTCGTCTGGGATCATGTAGAGCTCTTTGAAGCTGCACTGAAACTGACATTTGACCTTCAACCCGTTGAAGTCCACTATATGGAGAAAAATCCTGGAATGTTTTCCTCTAAAGCCTTAATTTCCTTTCGACTGAAGAAAGAAAGACATGAACATCCTGGATGACATTAGGGTGAGTAAATTATCAGGAAATTTGAATTCTGAAGTCAACTAATCCTTTAAACACTAACAGGTCTTTCCCTTCACTAAAAACAAATAAATTAACATTTATTCTCCTTATCCAGTCCTATGCAAAGCATGTTGGGAACTAGAAATCCACTTTAAAAAAAGCCAGTTAATGCAGAAATTTGAGTTTAAATTACGGACGATATTAAATTGATGTAATGATCAACATTATTATGTCAACAGAACTCTACAAAATAATATTTTAAATAAAAGGTTTAATTAAAACAATAAATTACAATTTTTAACTTGCAACCATGCATTTATTTAAGTTTAAGTGTCAACAGGTGCCATGAATTATTTTTAGAGTGTACATTGCCATTCAAAAGTCTGGGAGATTTTATAATGTTTTTCAATGTCACCAAGACTGGATTTATTTGATCAAAACTACAGTAAAAATTGTGAAATATTATAACAATGTAAATCAGCTGTTTTCTATGTGAATATATAGTAAAGTGTAATTTATTCCTGTGATCAAAGCTGAATTTTCAGCATCATTACTCCAGTCTTCAGTGTCACATGATCCTTCAGAAACATTTATGATTATCATCAATGTTTTTTGTGGAAACAGTCATTCATTTTATTTTTCAGGATTCTTTGATGAATAGAAACATCATTTATTTGAAAGTTTTTTATAACATTATAAACTTACTGACCCCAAACTTTTGAACCGTAGTGTAAATTCAAAAAATAAATGGTTGATGAGAGACTCTTGAATATGAGCTGCAGTGAACAGATGTGCAACTCTCTCACAAACCATTCTGATGCTGAAGATCTTCAGTACTGAAGTTTGTGATGGATTAGCGCATGCATCAGAGGGTTAATATCAAGCGTGAGCATTATTTGATGGTCTTACCTGCAGAGCCGCTGATGCTTCCTCACACCCGTCCTGTCAGTCGCTGCTCCTCACGGCTCAGGAAAACTCCTGACTGACGGGGGAAGAAAGAGGAGAGAGAGAGAGAGAGAGAGAGAGAGAGAGGGAGGAGAGCAGTAAAATTTCCTCATACTTGAAGAATGTTTCCTCTCTCTCTCCTCTCCTCCGCTTCTCTGATGTAATTCTATGTGCTTTACTGGTCCCTGCTGGGCGGATCATTTCGATGGAAAACATCTGATTTTTTCGATATTTTGAATGACCATTTGAACGTTTTATGTCTTTGAACTCATCTCTAGATGGATCTCCATTGCTTGGCCTTTTAAAATCCTATTTGTGCGTTAATTACATGAACCTCGTCTCACATGAACCTGTTCCTGATTACATCTCAGTTTGCTTCAGGACAGAAACATCTTTCAATATTTACATGTTGATTTTAAACTGCAGCTGTGTGAACAAAAGGGCAAATAAATACATAATTATGTATGCAACAGAATCACAACACTGCAGAACGTTTTTTATCATTTCATTTAAATTATTTAAATAATTCATTAAGAATACTGCTTTGCAAATAGATCCAGACTTCAGCTGTCCTTTCCTGCATCTTCCATCGTGCCTCTTTCTATTCTTCACTCAGTTTCTCTCCTTCATCTTTCCCAGACGCAGAAACTCCACACGTAAAACAAACAATTGAGCGTTTTCTCACTGGCAGCTTCTTCATTTGAGTCTGACGTCAGCGCAGTGATGCTCATTTCCACCTACAGACAGAGAGAAAGGTCAGTTTTTCAATGGCGGTCAGTGTTCAGAGGTGTAGATGTTTCAACACTATCCCAAATCCCAGTTTAATGTGTGACTCAGTGACTCAATAATTCAGCCATCGGTAGGTTGCGTTCCTGTAGGGAAATACTTCTGTAAAACATTGATCTGTCTGTTTGAGCGGTTGACCTGTTTATCTTTCTCACAATACTGTACTACATGTGCATAACTCTTACAAATAAAGCTTCCAAAAGAGGGTTTTCACAGCGATGCCATAGAAGAACCATTTCTGGTTCCCCAAAGAATCTTTCAGTGAAAAGTTGGAAATGAAGAACATTTTAATAATTTAAAGAAGCGACTATATCCCACAATTCTGCCTTTATATCCCACAATTCTGACTTCATATCTCACAATTCTGACTTTATTTCTCACAATTCTGACTATAACACACAAATGCGACTTTATATCTCGCAATTCTGACTTTATATCCCGCAATTCTGACTTTATATCCCGCAATTCTGACTTTATATCCCGCAATTCTGACTTTATATCCCACAATTCTGACTTTATAACACATAATTCTGACTTTATATCTCACAATTCTGACTTTATATCTCACAATTGCGACTTTATATCCCACAATTCTGACTTTATATCTCACAATTCTGACTTTATATCTCACAATTCTGACTATAACACACAATTGCGACTTTATATCTCACAATTCTGACTTTATATCCCACAATTCTGACTTTATCTCACACAATTCTGACTTTATCTCACACAATTCTGACTTTATATCCCACAATTCTGACTTTATATCCCACAATTCTGACTATAACACACAAATGCGACTTTATATCCCGCAATTCTGACTTTATATCTCGCAATTCTGACTTTATATCTCGCAATTCTGACTTTATATCCCGCAATTCTGACTTTATATCCCACAATTCTGACTTTATAACACATAATTCTGACTTTATATCTCACAATTCTGACTTTATATCCCACAATTCTGACTTTATATCCCACAATTCTGACTTTATATCCCACAATTCTGACTTTATATCCCACAATTCTGACTTTATATCCCACAATTCTGACTTTATATCCCACAATTCTGACTTTATATCCCACAATTCTGACTTTATATCCCACAATTCTGACTTTATAACTCACAATTCTGACTTTATAACTCACAATTCTGACTTTATATCCCACAATTCTGACTTTATATCCCACAATTCTGACTTCATCTCTCACAATTCTGACTTTATATCCCACAATTCTGACTTTATATCCCACAATTCTGACTTCATCTCTCACAATTCTGACTTTATAACTCCCAATTGCGACTTTATATCTTGCAATTTATATCACACAATTCTGAGGGGAAAAAAAGTCAGCACTGCGAGATAAAAATGATAATTATACACAATTATGCCTTTATTTTGTATTCAGTGGCGGAAACAAGCTTCCATAAACAAAGAACCTTTATTTTTAAGAGAGTGTATGTTAAATGTTTTCACAGGAGATCTGAAAACGATCACAAAGAAACTCGACACTGTCATTTGTCGAAGGAGGTAAATCTGATTCTCCATGCTGTCTCAAATAGACACACTTTTAATGATTATTATACAGTAAACTGCACTGATGTTTGAAACACACGAGAAGGTTTTGTGGATTTGGAGTATTTTGGAGAGTTAAACTCTCTATAGACTCACTACAGCTTGAAAACCAATAGCTCAGAATGGAAACAGAACTAAGTGTTGCTGATGTTTTCCAGTTTCAGCTCTGCAGAGAAGACCATTTTTTCAATTAATACATCATCACACAGACGGTGTCCATTAAATGTTTCGTCAGCTCAACTCTTTAGCTCGACTTTAACTACCAGTCAATGCCGTTTCTAAACACAAATGTATATATCTTACGCAGGTGTTGTTGAGCGCGACCAACAAACCGTAGAGTAGCAGAAAGTGAGGAGGAGGGGATACTGCAGCGTCTGATGACTGTACCTTATGTGTGAGTTTCAGTGCTGAATCCATGTTGAAAGGCCTGTTTAGCTTCACGGACACTGAACAACAGAGACGCCACAGTAAACACAGGCGTCAGGGGAGTTTGCAGTGGATTGTGGGGGACCTATGACAGCAAAAACCGAAGGTCAGATTTATATTTGTTTTGCAGAGACACAAACTGATTGGCATAGTGATCTGATCGCTAGAGACCAAATGTAAATCCCCCTACAGTACAACTGAAGACTCAAAAAATGACTTAAAATGAACTAAAGTCCTGTAAGCCAAACAGCATTTAACAATGGCATGTTTCCAATAGAAGAATGACCAATTCAGTCATCAAGTTATTCAAAACCTGTATGATTTACAAATGGAGAGGTTTAGTAGAATGTTCATGCTGCTGTTTTCCATTTAATGAAAGTGTACCAAAATGGGCCCGTCAAGCTCTAAAAATTACAAAAATGCAACACAAAAATAGTCCATGAAAACGATACTGTAAATACTGTATTAGATCAATTTGGCATCACTGTCATAACAGCTTTCATTAGTTTAAATTACTGCAGATTTTTCATTTCTGGGTCAACTATTCCGTTAAATACATTTAATTCAGGCTTTGTTGACAGAAAAATGGGTGTGTTCGTTTTATTTTGGCATTATTTACATTGTACTCGTGTTATTTAGCTGCTTGTAAACAAATCCTACACTCTAAATGTTCATTTATTAAACATTAATAAATGTTTAATAAATTTTTAAGCAAGAAATACAGTCATTTTTAAACAATTGTTAGGTTAAATAAAACTACCCAGCAGGTTGGGCAAACATTTAAAACAACCCAATCACTGGGTTAAAAAACCCAAGTTGGGTTGAAAATGGACAAACCCAGCAATATGATTAATAAATGAGCATTTAGTTTAATGAGTAATAATAAACATTTATTAAATTGCTTATTAATAAATGTTCACCTTTTGATTATTATTGTTGCCTCTGGTAATTATGTGTCTGATTTTTAATTTCCAACCCATTTTAGGTTCATTTTAAGCCAGACATAGTCATTTTTAAACAATATTTGAGTTAAATAAAACTGTCCAGCATGTTGAGCAAACATTTAACCCAACCGCTGGGTTAAAACAACCTAAATGCTGGATTTGTCCATTTTCAACCCAACTTGGGTTGTTTTTAAAGTGCTTTTTTTTGTGTGTGTGTGTGTGTGACATTTCTACCTGATACAGCAGAGAATCAGGATTTACATGATTTTATTTTCATTTCATTTCATTTAATTGAAACAGCAGGATTAATCACAATTAAAGCATTCTGAGAAATGATATGTTCTTCGGTCCAAAAAAAGGAAAATTTATTGGTGACATACAGTAAGTTTCCACACTAAAGCAACAGACGTGAAGCATCTGATGTACACAGTACTGTTTAAATTAAATACAGTTTATTATAAGTGACTGATTACAATGACGGTTATCATCAATTTCATGACATTGTCCATTTTGTTGCTTGTATGAAACTCATTTTTAATTCTACTTCATTAAATTAACATTTGAATTACAATTCCATATCATGTTTGCTAAATGACTTAAATTCAACTCAAATGTAGAAACTGAATTTAAAAAACATTCTCAGATCAATTCTGTACATTTGTTTTTCTGAGGACTGTGCAAAGCAACTGTCAGGTTCTCAAGGTGGGAAAGGAAGGATGAACCTGTTCATTTCGTCCAACAAACAGAGGCTGCCGCCAAGCGGCACACGTTACACGAAATGAAGGTTTGTAAGGAAAATTCTGCTTTGTCCATTTTCAGAAGGCAAAGAACAGACTGGAAGAACATCAAGAAACCTTTGAGACTGCTGGCTATCACCCCTCAGAGAGACAGGGAGAACAGAAACCAAGTGCACAAAGGCCGACAGTCTGACTTTACAAGACAAGGACTGACATTTCTTCTTTAGTGCTTCTCTTGCGCACCATATGGTGATTCTCATCTAATAAACTAGTGGAAAACCTGGACTCAAAAGAAAAACATGAGAGCGGATGTTTTCACAATGTCTCAATACTGAACTACTGCATCATTTAGAGCATCATCCATCGTCAATCAATCATTTCAAAATATATTAATAACCCATGACATATGTTTTAAATTGTTTTGTGCCTATCCAAAATGTTTCGAGGTTGAATGCTTCACAGGTGAAGGTCAGTTCAAAGCAATATAATGTGCAATAACAGCATTAACTAGAACACATCGTTACACAACGCCACAATATTGCAAAACAAGTAACAAAAAACACCTCAGAAACAAAGACAACTTGTCATTTTTGTTATATCACTATATATCCATAAATCACTCACTATATATCACTGTATATCCATATATCACTCACTATATATCACTGTATATCCATATATCACTCACTATATATCACTGTATATCCATATATCACTCACTATATATCACTCACTATATATCACTATATATATATATATATATATATCACTCACTATATCGCTATATATCCTTATATCACTCACTATATATCACTATATCCATAAATCACTCACTATATCGCTATATATCCATATCACTTACTAAATATCCATAGCTATATCACTCTCTATATATCACTATATATCCATATCACACACTATATACAGTATATCACTATTTATCTATATATCACTCACTATATATCCATAAATCACTCATTATATATCCATGTCACGCACTATATATCCATAAATCACTCACTATATATCACTATATATCCATATATCACTATATATCCATAAATCACTCACTATATATCACTATATATCCATATATCACTCACTATATATCACTATATATCCATAAATCACTCACTATATACAAACCCGATTCCAAAAAAGTTGGGACACTGTACAAATTGTGAATAAAAAAGGAATGCAATAATTTACAAGTCTCATAAACTTATATTTTATTCACAATAGAATATAGATAACATATCAAATGTTGAAAGTGAGACATTTTGAAATGTCATGCCAAATACTGGCTCATTTTGGATTTCATGAGAGCTACACATTCCAAAAAAGTTGGGACAGGTAGCAATAAGAGGCCGGAAAAGTTAAATGTACATATAAGGAACAGCTGGAGGACCAATTTGCAACTTATTAGGTCAATTGGCAACATGATTGGGTATAAAAAGAGCCTCTCAGAGTGGCAGTGTCTCTCAGAAGTCAAGATGGGCAGAGGATCACCAATTCCCCCAATGCTGCGGCGAAAAATAGTGGAGCAATATCAGAAAGGAGTTTCTCAGAGAAAAATTGCAAAGAGTTTGAAGTTATCATCATCTACAGTGCATAATATCATCCAAAGATTCAGAGAATCTGGAACAATCTCTGTGCGTAAGGGTCAAGGCCGGAAAACCATACTGGATGCCCGTGATCTTCGGGCCCTTAGATGGCACTGCATCACATACAGGAATGCTACTGTAATGGAAATCACAACATGGGCTCAGGAATACTTCCAGAACACATTGTCGGTGAACACAATCCACCGTGCCATTCGCCGTTGCCGGCTAAAACTCTATAGGTCAAAAAAGAAGCCATATCTAAACATGATCCAGAAGCGCAGGCGTTTTCTCTGGGCCAAGGCTCATTTAAAATGGACTGTGGCAAAGTGGAAAACTGTTCTGTGGTCAGACGAATCAAAATTTGAAGTTCTTTTTGGAAAACTGGGACGCCATGTCATCCGGACTAAAGAGGACAAGGACAACCCAAGTTGTTATCAGCGCTCAGTTCAGAAGCCTGCATCTCTGATGGTATGGGGTTGCATGAGTGCGTGTGGCATGGGCAGCTTACACATCTGGAAAGGCACCATCAATGCTGAAAGGTATATCCAAGTTCTAGAACAACATATGCTCCCATCCAGATGTCGTCTCTTTCAGGGAAGACCTTGCATTTTCCAACATGACAATGCCAGACCACATACTGCATCAATTACAACATCATGGCTGCGTAGAAGAAGGATCCGGGTACTGAAATGGCCAGCCTGCAGTCCAGATCTTTCACCCATAGAAAACATTTGGCGCATCATAAAGAGGAAGATGCGACAAAGACCTAAGACAGTTGAGCAACTAGAAGCCTGTATTAGACAAGAATGGGACAACATTCCTATTCCTAAACTTGAGCAACTTGTCTCCTCAGTCCCCAGACGTTTGCAGACTGTTATAAAAAGAAGAGGGGATGCCACACAGTGGTAAACATGGCCTTGTCCCAGCTTTTTTGAGATGTGTTGATGCCATGAAATTTAAAATCAACTTATTTTTCCCTTAAAATGATACATTTTCTCAGTTTAAACATTTGATATGTCATCTATGTTGTATTCTGAATAAAATATTGAAATTTGAAACTTCCACATCATTGCATTCCTTTTTTATTCACAATTTATTCACACTATATACAGTTTATCACTAAATATCCATATCACTCACTATATATCACTATATATCGTCTGAGAAAATGCATTTAAAAAAATCTAGCTATATAGGCTTCATAAACAAGTCTGACATTTAATTTCAGCAAAAGCAACATTTAATAGAGCGAGTCAGAACATGCAAATTAGCTGAAATACTGCTGAAACAGGCATTTATTTTGCATTGTAACATTGTCTGTTTGACTCTAAACAGCTAGATCTATCATGTAGCGTGACTTGTTTCAGTGTTGTCTGGGAAGGAAATCATCATGAAGGAGGGATGTTGATGGTGTCTGTCGTCGGTGTGGAGGGAAGTGTTGGTGTCGAGCTGTCACTCACATATGAGCACAGAGAAACATTCACAACCTAAAAGGCCTCCATTGTGTCTGAGAAATGCGTCAAAGCTGACCATTCTGGAGAAGAACACGCACTGAGAAAAATCCCAGCAATGCTGACAGAGGGAGTGAGAGAATGAGAGACTTGGAGGTAGAAAAGATGCTCTGAGAGCGACGGAGTGAGAGAAAAGTGACGTTCACAATATGATGGACTCTTGAGTTAAAGTCCCCATGAAATCACCTTTTTATGGAATATTGCATTTTATTCTAAATGATTTATCGGTCATTATTGTTTTAAATTCATGTTCCTTATAATCTTGAATCAGAATAACTTCCTCTCCCTCTTGCAGCGACATCTCTTTTCTTCTCTGATGACGAGGGCGAGGCAACCTCACATGAGATCCACCAATAGCAAACCACTACCATCCAACTTCCGTTTCATGGCGACTTTAAACATGTCAGTGGATAATGTGACCGGCAGAGGATGACCAGATACGTCATCAAGTTTATAACATGGCCAACTACCAAACACATGGACAGCACTGATTTGAGTGTGATGATTTTATGACGGTGAGACGAGACTTTAAACGAGCACAACTATGAAGGAAATTATTTGGCAGGGACGACAAACACATTTTAGCATCATTATATTTAAAAAACAAAAAAACAATAGACTAACATTGAATGTTGCCACTGACCAATCAGAACTAATTATTCAAGAGAACAATGTAACAAATATTATAAATCATGAAATTATTAAAGCTAAGCACAATGTGTTGACTTCACTGCAGAAATGATCATGGTTTCCATGGGAACTAGTGTACATGAACCCGTGAGAGTCAGAGTCAAATAGTGAGTGTTTGTTAAAGCTCGATTCTTCCTTTTGCTGCAATAAAGTCGCACAAAGCCCTCATGGGTGCTCAAGGGTGTTTCTCACCCACAGCCATTCATTCTGAGAGAGAACCGGCCTTTTTCTGACAGAACAGAGTATGTCAGAGGTCGCATTCACATCACCAGCCGATCCGGCCAGTTCAGTGTTTTTTAATGAGGCAGTTCATGTGACTTTCTAAATGCAGCCCATATATCACACATTATATATCCATATATCAGACACTATACAATCGCTATACATCCATTTATCAAACACTATATATCCATATATGGATGCATATCGATATATAGTGTGTGATATATGGATAAATAGTGTGTGAAATATGGATATATAGTGAGTGATATATGGATGTATAGTGTGTGTGATATATGTATATTGATATATAGTGAGTGATATGGATATATAGTGATATATAGTGAGTGATATATGGATGTATAATGTATAGTGTGTGTGATATATGTATATTGATATATAGTGAGTGATATATGGATATATAGTGATATATAGTGAGTGATATATGGATATATAGTGATATATAGTGAGTGATATATGGATGTATAGTGTGTGTGATATATGTATATTGATATATAGTGAGTGATATATGGATATATAGTGATATATAGTGAGTGATATATGGATGTATATCGATATATAGTGTGATATATCACTCACTATATATCCATATATCACTCCCTATATATCCATATATCACTCATTATATATTGCTAAATATCCATATCACACACTATATATCACACACTATATCACTATATATCCATATACCACTCGCTATATGTATATCCATATATCACGCACTATATATCTATATATCACACACTATATCACTATATATCCATATACCACTCGCTATATGTATATCCATATATCACGCACTATATATCCATATCACTCTCTATATCACTATATATCCATATATCACACACACACAGCGATATATAGTGAGTGACATGGATGTATAGCAATATATATATTATATAAAAAACACTATATATTGCAATACATCCATATGTCACTCACTATATATATCCATAAATCACTCACCCTATATATATATATATATATATATATATATATATATATATATATATATATATATATAAAAATTAAAAAATAAAAATCACTCATTTATTTATATATCACTCACTGGCCATTGTCCAATAGAAAGACAGGGAGCATGACATACATTGATCAAAAATTATTTCTGAAAAGCTTGGACTGGTTCCTGTGCTGGATTGAGAGCGTTCCTCTCGGACCCTTTCAGACAGTGTTGTGCTGTGTGTGTAACCCCGGGTGTCTGCCTGTGTTAGATTAGTGATGCATATTTCGCAGCAGCTGTAAAATCCATGAGTGCAGAACATCTGGCCCTGAAGGGAAGCCCTTTATAGGGGACACATGAGTGCAGACGGAGCCTCAAACACAGCTGGCAGCACAATCCCTTCCAGGTGAGAGTGTTTCAGCTTCTGATTCTCACATTTAACATCAACTTTCACCTGAGCTCTGCTGCACAACAAAAGTACAAAGGTAAATTAATGCCAATAACTTAATTCATTAACATATAGACTCTAATGTATAGGAGTTTTTTACAACCCATGACCTCCAAAATCTGAGGCCAGAGTAGAAGTAACTTTGATTATTCAAACCCAAACACACTTTAGAGCTGGAATATCAGTGGCAATATGTTAGGAAATGTCTCTATTTGCATTTAAAAACTAGAATTCTTCAGAGGGTCATTTGACCTCTATTACCAGCTGCCCTTTGACCTTGACATCTCTACTTATAGTAAATGCAGTGGCCATATGAAAGCCAGTTTGATTGGTTTGTATGCATTTCATACGAGGCCATATCTAATGATTCAGCCAGAGAGTCGGCTTGTATAAATGATTACGAGTTTAACATGGTTGCATAAACTACTAAGACTAGTCTTACAAGTTAGTCATCACTTTTTTTTCTACATAAAGTTACATAAAAACATAGATCGGGCTAATTTGATGAAAAGTAAGACTGATTGCACTTTGACTCACTGCTAGTTGGTCACACTAGTACTTGTTTATGCCGGTTGTATTTCTCCCACTAGCTGGACTGGCCTGTGTTGTTTTACAGGTGTTGAACAGGCCGAGCGCTCGAGGGGTGAGACGTGCAGCCGTGGTTAATGTGTGGCAGCAGTGCTGCTCCAATAAAACTGACCTGAGTTCAGAGGAACCATCACCTCTCCATCCGGGACGCAGAGTTATGGACGCATTAAAGCTGACCTGAAGACGTCAGAGAAACGCAATCTGGCCCAAACACTCAGGTCCTGTTTTCATCTGCGCAGCAAGACAGATCTCAGATCAGTTTTCCATGCACTCAGTGCGGCAGAGATCAAGGTCAGAGTGAAAACCGCTGCTGGTGGATCAGGCCAGATTCTGAGCCGTAATGTGTTCTGCAGTCCATCCGAGGACGAGAGCGTAACGTTTGGCAGCTCAGGATGGCTTTCCCTACACAACACGGCCATAACGGCGCTTCTCTAAGCGAAAAGCCATCGCTGACCGCTGGTTCTGGTTTGTGCTGGTCAACAGACTTCATCAGAAGGAACTGCTCTACCATAAACCAGCCTGGATGTTTTTCCAGCAAGGATGACACCCATGATCCATTTTTGCAGATTTTTGCAGCGCTTTATACAAAACAGATCGTTTCAAAGCAGCTTCAAAATAACTTTAAAGGATTAGTTCACTTCAGAATTAAAATTTCATGATAATTTCGTCACCGCCATGTCATCCAAAATGTTCATGTCTTTCTTTCTTCAGTCGAAAAGAAATGAAGGTTTTAGAGGAAAACATTCCAGGATTTTTCTCCATATAGTGGACTTCACTGGGGTTCAACGGGTTGAAGGTCCAAATGTCAGTTTCAGTGCAGCTTCAAAGAGCTCTACATGATCCCAGACGAGGAATAAGAGTCTTATTTAGAGAAACCATCTGCCATTTTCTAAAAAAAAAAACTAAAAAAAAAAAAGTATACTTTTTAACCACAAATGCTCATTTTGCACTGCTCTGTGATGCTCCACGCATTACGTAATCACGTTGGAAAAGTCATGCTAATCCTTTAACTATAAGAAGAGTCATTTTTCAGATCAATTCAGTTCAGTTCAATAACTGTGTTAATTTAATTACAACCTGGATATATGAGGAATTTTAAAAGTGTGATTTCTAGAGCTGGAAAAGGCACGGAAATTAGTAAATCTTTAAAAGTCATGGATATTTCTTTAACAAATAAACATTTTTCTAATTATTGTCAAGCTTTAAAATATTTTATCAGGTAGAAATTGCTGAGAAATTGCACAAAATAATCACCAAGGACTAGAAAAGTCAAGCAAATTTATTTTTAATAAAATGTAAACCCTGAAAAACATTCAGTTATTGAAACTGCTTCTGTAATTGTGGATTTTTGTTATTTTAAATTATATATAATATTTTATTTAATTATCTTAAGCAAATGTTGTATAATAAATATAATTTAGAATATATATAAAAAATTTAGATTGCCACTCCTAGTTTCTGTAAATAAAAAAGGTTATAAATGATCAGTCTTTTCTCTTTCACACTGAGGGGAATCGACTCAGAGAAACAAGACAATCTATGCTTGGAAATCAGAAAGGAAAGATCTCAAACGCTCAGACGTGAGATTATTTTCCATGAGCTTCCATTAACATGCTTCCCACACACGACTGGATTCCTCCTGGGTTTAATAGCAGAATCAGCGCTCGTTTGCGGTCGTTAATTGTGGCGCTGATTACACTGCTGATGGCCATTCAGCTCTCAGGTATCTCACAAAAACAAAATGCAGTCATTTGGGTTTATATACTTCAATATGACGTGTTAATTAGGAAAGGTTGGCAGAAAAGCACAGACACAATGAAGTGAGCAGTGTTTCCACATGTGGAGATATTTAGTGTCCGTCTGAACGGCTTCTGTCTTAAACTGCTGTAATTGAAGAGGAAGAGCGTGAGGAAGCAGTCGTTTACAGTCATTAGTGCTCAGCAGAGAACAGCGCTGCTCATTTACATAATTCCTTTTTTTTCTTTTTATGACATGGACACACACACACACACACACACACACAACTGGTCTTTCACACTGTTATAGTCGGTCAAGTCTCCTTCAGCTGTAAACACCACACACACGTGAGTTTCATGTGCAACACATGCATATGAACAGAGTCCATACACACGCCACGCACCGATTCACTGCAGTAAATGACACACATGTGCACACAGACACACGCTACATAAATCACAATTAACATGTAAATCTCACACAGCTGCATTCAACACACACAGACAAATGTGGCACATTCTATGATCCAGATACTCTTCTGAAGAAGTGCACTGGATTGTTATGAATGTGAACTTGTAGTGTACTTCACTACGTAATAGTACGCTGCAAAAAAAGAAGGAAAAAAAAAAAAAAACTATTTTTGTCTTGCTTTTGTTCTTAAATCAAGATACATTTACTGGAGAAGTAAAATGACTGGAAATATTAAGACTTACTTATTAAAATGAAGTGAGTTTGTGCTTAAAATGAGCAAATATCTGTCAGTGGAGTCAGAAAAATCAACTTCATTCAAAGAGAAAATATTTTTCTGACCCCACACACACACACACACACACACACACACACACACACACAGCAGGAGTTTCAATAATCCTTCACTGTTCTAGCTGGTTGATTTTATTGGTGCCTCGACTGTTTATAAGCGACACATGCTCTCACACGACGCCGGCCAACGCAGCACACACACACACACACACACACACACGAATCTTGACCTGCAGACCATGATCCAAGTCCAATGCTGCACACTTCCTTCTTTATATGTAAACAGGCACCTATATGTCTGGAAACATGATATTTTTGATGTCCATCCTGACAAAATCATATCATACACAATGATATTACATATGCACAAAGAGAAACCCACAGCGACTGAACGGAAAAATAGAGCCAACAGGGGTGATGAGATCTGACATACGCGAGTCGTGACATCAGCCCTCTGAACCACACAATAAGAAAATAATGTCAATGATGTCATGATCATCGATCCGTCAGAATCGATCAGAGTTCAGAGTCGCCTTTCACTTCGCTTCATTTCAGATAATGGGTCTGATTATCTCTCAGTGCATTTACTCATTTTCTTTGAAATTAGAGTCAAATGTTTGCAGTTTCTTTGCTACTTAACCCTAAAACTTTCAGTGTGCTTCTAGAACTTGAGGGTTCTTGACTCAATTTTAAAGAACGCTTTAAGACAAGAAGGTTCTATATAAAAAGAGAAATGTCTTCAATGATTGAATAACGTTTAACCTGTTTTTCAGTTGAACAAGTATGTTTACAAGCTGTTTATTTCATAAAATTTCATTAAAATTAAAAGTGAATTAAAACAAAATTCATTAAAACTAACTCCATTAAATGATCCCATGATGGAACCACTGTAAGGTTCTATATATGAAGCGTCTGACGGAACCCTTTAAAGTTCCATTTAGAAACTTACGTCATTCTTAATGTTCTAGATTTTGCCATTTGAATCATTTATTTATATTTATTGTAGCAGCACAAATGCATGGGCTCAATGAATGCCATATTATTGATTAATAATCTGAAAGTGATTTATGATCTAACAAGTATCTTTTTCCCCAGGTGCTGTTTGAGTCACTTCAGCATCTATATGGTCATATTTTAAAGTAAAAAAAACAACAACAAAAAAAAACAAACAAACAAACAACAACATATGTCCACAGAACTACTCTTGCAGTACAGCAACAACTTAACTGCAGTTTTGGGTGTTGCTCTTGTTTCTGACCAAATAACAGAAAGAAACCTGCATAATACTAACACACACACACATTATTTTATATATATATATATATATATATATTATATATATGGGTCAAAGACATTTAGATGTCGGCATCAATAGAAATTTACAAAAGTGATTTTATATACATAGAAAGCACATTAAATGTAAGTAAAACGTCTAATTTTAAGGTTTCAAATAAGTTTTTGAAGAATAAAATGTCAAAACGTGGGTGAAATAATGTTCCATCGTCATTCAGTGTAACACTTATATTTATATAAAAACTGAAACAACACTTATTCTGACCTGTACTTATTAAAATATATAAAGGAATAAGTGAGCATACTAAATTTTATTGCATTTAAAATGAGTAAAAAATTCTTGCTGACGAATGGGCAAAACCTTGGATAGTGGCAAAGTTTACAAATGTAAAATTAGAAATAATTAGCATTTGGGGTGAAAGTAATTAGTATTTAATATGGCCCAAAATAGATTTTTGTTGTCAATATGCCTGACAAGATTGTTACACTAATGACATTTTAGTGGGTATCTTCTGTAAATCATGGTAAAAAATACTTATTTTTTGCTCATTCTGATGTATTGAAAAACAACAATTCAAAGCTGTATTACACATTGTTTTGATGCTAGAAAACCCTTTTTCTTCTTTGACCCATATTATATTATATTATATTATATTATTCACACAAGCCAACTGTAGAGCAGTACTAATACATCGAACTCAAACCTGTTAGTTTCTAGGAAAAGAAACAGTTAAGTAGAACTGATCTCTAGCGCCCTCTTGCTGCAGGAGATTTAATCATATATTTCTACTGTGTTTTCACAGTGTTGGATATGCAATGCAAACCCGCACACGGTTGTCAGTGAGGAAGAAGAAAGACTGCAAGAACTTCAAAAAACACCAAATTAAGCAGAACATTGAGAAATCTGACACTATCTGTGAGTAAAGAGAGAAACTCCCGAGATCTTTGACTGAACAATGTTCCTTTAGGTGAGATTTCTGAAATATTCCATTAGAAAATGGTCACAGGATGGGCAAACATTATTTTTTCTATCACTACTCCAAGTCTACATAAAAGGACTCAAATTAAAACGACCTGCATTCACTTCATTTTCCTGAAACTATGATTCACTCAAATATCAGCTGTGATTTTGACCACAGGAAAAACAAACACGGCTTTGAACATTCGCGCATTATCTGTCAGAAATGAGGCGAGAAATAGTTCAGAATAATGAAATGAGCTTCACAATAGATCATGTTTTACACTCAACTCTGTGAGAGAGCTATATATGGCAATTTATCTGTTTAAAAAACACCTTACTCACCTGCTGAGTCATAAAAACACCATCATCTCCGCGTCGCTTTTACAACATTTCAAATCCCTCAGTTCTGCCATCTCCGAAAAGCCGAGCCGGTGTTGATTCTGGTTTTATTACGAGCTCTGTCGAATTCTCTTTTATCCAGCAGACTCTCCTCTGGTCAGCGTTTGTTTAAAACGGAGATTTAGCGGCTCCATATCAACCTTTTTCGCTCGTTTTGACTAATAACCTCCGCCAGACACGCTTACAGCAGCCGGAGCAACTGTTCTCCATTTACGGATATGACGAGACACACAGGAATGTAGGCAATTTCCCGCGAAAACCGTCCCCTCAGGTCTAAAATATAAACTCTTATAATAGGCTTACAATAGTGAGTCAGGGTAAGATAAAAACACGTTTTGGAAGAAGGATTGATGATGTATTGACTAAATTGATTAAAATTTGTTTATTTTGAAAAAAAAAAAAAAAAACTTACATAGTGCACCTTTAAATAATTAAAAAAAAATGTTTACTTAAATAAAAACGCATTTATGTAAAAGTGTAGCCTACCTTTAAACTGAACGAAAATTAGAAATGCTGCTTTGGCAATGAACTGAAATAAGTTAAAGTTGAAGCAGAAAAAATATTACCTGGAAATAAACAAGAACTAAACTAAAACTGAAATAAAAATAAATTATTGCTTTTTTGGTTTATTTAAAAAAATGACAAAAGCACATAAAATTACTAAAAATATATAGAAATAAACGCTAATTCAAAATATTAATAAAAACTACAGTAACACTTTTGAATGGTTTCATTAACATTAGGACACACCCACGGGCAAGTGACGCGTGTAGGCAATTTCCCGCGAAAACCGTCCCGTCAGGTCTAAAATATAAACACTTATTATAGGCTTACAGTAGTAAACCAGGGTAAGACAAAAACAAGTTTTGGAAGAAGGATGTATGATGTATTGACTAAATTGATTAAATTTTGTACAAAAAAAAAAAAAAGTTATATAGTGTATTTATATATATATATATATATATATATATATATATATATTAAAAACGGTTTACTTAAGTCGCATTTATGTAAAAGTGTACCTTTAAACTGAAAATTAGAAATGTTGCCTTGGCAATAAACTGTAAAACAGTAAAATTATTTCCTGGATATAAACAAGAACTAAACTAAAACTGAAAATAAATTGCTATTTAGGGTTATTTAAAAATGACAAAAAGCACATAAAATGAATAAAAATGAAACAAAAATTAACATGAAAATATAAAAATAAACACTAATTCAAAATATTAATGAAACCTACAGTAACACTCTTGAATGTTTTCATTAACAGGACACCTGTCAGATCACTTCGGTCTTTTGGTTAACATTCACGCCCACCTCTCTCCTCACGCTTCACTCACAACAACACAACTTAGTATTTATCAAATTTATTTTCTCCTCTACAAACGAAGACAGTAGTTCAAGACAGGAAGAGAAAATGTGAAGCATTTTCCTTGTGAATGCTCGTTTAAATAAAAAAGTAAAAAAGCAGGTTTAAATTTACATAAATCATCCCTCCATCACAGATAACAGAAGCATGCTAGAGCATTGCATGATGGGAAAGTTTCATCATCATCATCATCATCATCACAGATACATTTGAAAAGAAGTCATGAAGATCGCAGACGGAAAACAAAAAATACCTTTGATCAGAAGATAAACAACTTCACAGAAAGAAAAGTCTCTGCAATGAAAATGTACATCGTTTTGTTCCCTTTGTGTGTGAACGCAGATAACAAAACCAAGAGACGTTTGGACTGCTGGTGGAGCGGATCGGCAAACAAACGCTTCCCGCACCTGTCAATCAAAACTCATTCACTAATAAAAACTGGTACACAGATCCATTCTGGATTGTATCGAGTCTTTACAATAATAACTTCAGTTGAATAAACATGAATTTCAGCAAATATTACAGATGTGATCGGATCATGATAGTGGTTTGTAGCAAAAGCAGCGACACACTGAAGACCAGACGTCTGCAAACTAAAACATTACAGGCAGAAGATTCTGTAACGTCCTAAAATGTGTTTTTACTGACGTCAAAAACCACAAGCTCCAATGAGAACGGACAATCTTCAGCAAACCTCCTGATTCATATCTGAAAAACTCGACCGTGAGAAAGATTAAAGTACATACATGTAGAAACGCGTGACGGAAATTATTTCTTATGTTCAAATATTTATATCACACACATCTAGTAGAAGCACATTATTTTTTTAAATAATCTCAATAAAAATCTGTAAAAAAACAAAACAACATACGTATAAAAAAAAAAAAAAAAAAAAGACAGCAGGTGATGCACTGCATACAGGAACAGAAGGTCTGAACACAAACAGGAAGGAAGGAAGGAAATGTGTGGCACACGCCACGGCAACCGTGTAAGTGCAACGGACTGAAGAAGCGTCACTTTAGCGTGTCTGATGTGGAAGCGTCACACGGACCCGCTCTGGCTGATCAAGTAACCCGATCCCCTCCGCCTGCCGTGGGACTGCTGGGTGCGGCTGCGGAGGGAGGTGTGGTTGCCGTGGTGATGATGGTGAGGAGGCGGGGCGGGGGGCGGGTCTCTGAGAGAGGGCGGGACTACAGAGGATTTGATTGGGATGATCCTGGTGTCCATCACCTCACAGTCCACCTGCATCATCATCTCATAACCACCCTGAGACGAGTTATACACCGAATCTACAGACAAAAACAACAACGTGTATGAGAGAGAGAGAGCGAGAGCGAGAGCGAGAGCGAGAGAGAGAGAGAGAGAGAGAGCGCGAGAGAGAGCGAGAGAGAGAGAGAGAGAGAGAGAGCGAGAGAGAGCGAGCGAGAGCGAGAGAGAGAGAGCGAGAGAGAACAGATTGAACAAATAAAACATGGCATTTAAAGCAGCAGTTCTGAAGATTTCTGACTCCGGGGCCCCTCAGCGTTAAAGACAATCTTTGAAGGCCCCGCAAGAATTAAAAAAAAAAAAAAAAAAACCCCTCTCAATTTTTTTATTTACAGAAACTAAGACTGGAAATATAAATTAATTTAATTAAATATTAATATTTATTTAAATATATTTATATTAATATTCTAAATCATATTATAAAACAACAAAAAAAACTTAATTATTATAAACAAAAAAAATTAAATTACACAATTACAGAAACTAGGACTGGCAATAAATTAATTTAATTAAATATTTATATTTATTTAAATATTCATTATATTTATAAAACAACATTTAAAAATACTTAAAATAATTAAATAAAATTATTATAAACAATTCCACAATTACAGAAACTAGAACTGGCAATATAAATTAATTTATTTAAATATTTAATTTATATATATTTTTATAAATATTCTAAATTTATGTTGTTTTATAAATATATAAAACACTTAAAACACTTAAAATAGTTTAAATTATTATAAACAATTAAAAAAAAGAATTCTGCAATTACAGAAACTAGGACTGGCAATAAATTAATTGAATTAAATATTTATATTTATATATTTATATATATTTATATAAATATTCTAAATTATATTTATAAAACAACATAAAAAAAAAAAAACACTTAACACATTTAAAATTAAAATTAATTTCTCACAATTTAAATTATAAATAATTTATATAATATATACATATTTTTTATTTATTTATTTTACATCATATTATATTTTATTTTATCTCATATATTTTATATCATATATCCTCATATATCCAGGTTTTCCAGGTGAATCCTGGTTCCTTAGTAAAATGACATGTATTAAGTTTTAGCTGTTTTTGCTTATTTTACAGTATATTCTGTCTTATTTTAAACATTTTAAGTCATCTTGAGGCCCCTGGCTGAGAACCACAGATTTAAAGGGTTAGTTCAACCAAAAAACAAACCACTGTAAAACAACATGAGGCGTTTCTCAAAATATCTTCATTTGTTTCAGAGAATAAAGAAAACACACAGGTTTGGAAACGCATGAGGGCGAGTAAATGATCATCTGTGTTCAGCTGAACTCACCGTTGATGGCCATGGCAGGCATGACCAGAGACATTTTGGGTCGAGATGTTTTATTGTGGCTGATGGCAGGTAACAGCAGGTGATCCTACGAAAGCAAGGAATGAAATGAGCATCAGTGTGTGTGAGAAAGAGGGAGAGAAAGAGAGAGAGAGATATGCATTTGTGTCTGGCTCTTCCTTACCCGTCTGAAGGACACGACGTAGAAGGTGTCCTCGCGCCGGTCGATGGCGTCCAGGAAGTCGCTGTAGCTGATCTCCGGCCCCGGCAGCACCTGCAGCTGACTAACCATGCACATGTTTAATGAGTTTACCTGACATCAACACCTGTTTTACTCAGAGGCTGCTGGGAAATAAAGTTAGAGTTACCTTTCTATGGATCGATGAGCCTGAATAGGAAGGTACCTGGAGAAGTTTGTCTTCCTGTGCTGAGCTTTCTGCTGATGAACAGGAAAGAACACAAAGCGTGTGATTCTCTGTTTCTGTTTCTAACTTACACAACAGAAGCTGCTCTCAGAACGACAGTAAACTGAGCCGCACTTATACAGCACTGAAGTGATTTATATACAGCAGCCCGTCATCACATAATAAGAGGTTTGTGTTTGAGTCACGGAGCAGCTGTGGTTTCACACCTGAGCTATTTTAGTCTTCTTCACAACCTTAGGCTTCCCATCAGACTTCCGGTTGCTCTGATGTCGATGAACCCATCCGCGCAGCTCATCCGCCAACCTGACGACAAACACAGAGAGATCAAACACATGAGCATTACATGTACAGAGGACCAGAAGAGTAGGGCTGTCACGGACGATTACTTTGGCAATCGGTCGATTATTTTGACAATTAAATCGAGTAATCTGATTTTTTTTTTTTTTTTTTGTGGTAATAAAAATAGACCTAAGCTATGGAAGCTTGTTTCTGCCACAGAATAAAAAATAAAAAAAGATAATTGCGAGTTTATATCTTATAATTCTGACTTTTTTCTCAGAATTGCAAGTTTACAGGTGCTGGTCATATAATTAGAATATCGTAAAAAAGTTCATTTTTTTATTGTAAATTATTTTAAAAAATGAAACTTTCATATATTCTAGATTCCCTACATGTAAAGTAAAACATTTCAAAAGGTTTTTTTTTTTTTTAATTTGTTGATTAGAGCGTACAGCTAATGAAAGTCCAAAATCCAGTATCTCAAAATATTAGAATATTTACATTTGAGTTTCATTAAATGACCATCCCTACAGTATAAATTCCGGGTATCTTTTGTTCTTTGAAACCACACTAATGGGGAAGACTGCTGACTTGGCAATGGTCCAGGAGACAATCATTGACACCCTCCACAAAGAGAGTAAGTCACAGAAGGTCATTACTGAATGGGGTGGCTGTTTACAGAGTGATGTATCAAAGCATATTAAATGCAAAGTTGACTGGAAGGAAGAAATTGGGTAGGCAAAGGTGCACAAGCAACAGGGATGACCGCAAGCTTGAGAATACTGTCAAGTAAAGCCGATTCAAACACTTGGGAGAGCTTCACAATGAGTAGAATGAAGCCGGAGTCAGCGCATCAAGAGTCACCACACTCAGACATCTTCAGGAAAAGGACTACCAAGCCACTTCTGAACCAGAGACAACGTCAGAAGCATCTTACCTGGGCTAAGGAGAAAAAGAACTGGACAGTGAACAGTGGTCGAAAGTCCTCTTTTCAGATAAAAGAAAATTTTGCATTTCATGTTGAAATCATGGTCCCAGAGTCTGAAGGAAGACTGGAGAGGCACAGAATCCAAGCTGCTTGAAGTCTAGTGTGAAGTTTCTGAAGTCAATAATGATTTGGGGGGGCCGTGACGTCTGCTGGTGTTGGTCCATTGTGTTTTATCAAGTGCAAAGTCAATGCAGCCATCTTCCAGGAGATTTTGGAGCACTTTATGCTTCCATCTGCTGACAAGCTTTATGGAGATGCTGATTTCCTTTTCCAGCAGGACTTTAGCACCTGCCCACAGTGCAAAAACCACTTCCAAGTGGTTTGCTGACCATGATATTACTGTGCTTTATTGGCCAGCCAATATGCCTGACCTGAATCTATGGGATATTTTCAAGAGAAAGATGAGAAACAGTCGATCCAACAATATACAGATGATCTGAAGGCTCAATAGTGCCTCAGCAGTGCCACAGGCTGATCACTTCCATGCCACACTTCACTGATGCAGTAATTTGTGCTAGGAGCAAGTCATTTGCTGTAATATGTCCTGCCGATCAAGTATTGAGTGCACAAAAGAACATACTTTAAAGAACTTGAACTTTTCTGTTTTGCAAATCCATTTTTTGATTGATCTTAGGAAATATTCTAATATTTTGAAATACTGGATTTTGGACTTTCATGAGCTGTACGCTCTAATCATCAAAATTAAAAAAAAAAACTTTTGAAATGTTTTACTTTACATGTAGGGAATCTAGAATATATGAAAGTTTAATTTTTAAAAATAATTTATAATAAAAAAAATTAACTTTTTGATGATATTCTAATTATATGACCAGCACCTGTATCTCAATTCTGACTTTATAACTCACAATTCTTACTTTATATCTCACATTTCTGACTTCATAACTTGCAATTCTGAGGGGAAAAAAAGTCAGAATTGAGAGATAAAAAGTTGCAATTACCTTTTTTTTTTTATTCAGTGGCGGAAACAAGCTTCCAGACTAAGCAAAGACCTACGCTTTAAATGACTTAAAATACATATATAAGGCAATAATATTTGGTTCAAATTAAGTATCAAAAGCAAGCAATCATGGTTCTATAGAGCAACACTGTTAAAATGCATAAAAATACATAACTTAAAGGGTTAGTTCACCCAAAAATGAAAATAATGTCATTAATTACTCACCCTCATGTCGTTCCACACCCGTAAGACCTTCATTCATCTTCAGAACACAAATTAAGA
Organism: Ctenopharyngodon idella; assembly: GCF_019924925.1. Lineage (NCBI taxonomy): Eukaryota > Metazoa > Chordata > Actinopteri > Cypriniformes > Xenocyprididae > Ctenopharyngodon > Ctenopharyngodon idella. The sequence continues at coordinate 32,401,424 of NC_067238.1, forward strand.
TATTTTTGATGAAATCCGATGGCTCAGTGAGGCCTGCATAGCCAGCAATGACATTTCCTCTCTCAAGATCCATTAATGTACTAAAAACATATTTAAATCAGTTCATGTGAGTACAGTGGTTCAATATTAATATTATAAAGCGACGAGAATATATTTGGTGCGCCAAAAAAACAAAATAACGACTTATATAGTGATGGCCGATTTCAAAACACTGCTTCATGAAGCTTCAGAGCGTTATGAATCTTTTGTGTCAAATCAGCGGTTCGGAGCACCAAAGTCACGTGATTTCAGCAGTTTGGCGGTTTGACACGCGATCCGAATCATGATTCGACATAACGCTCTGAAGCTTTATGAAGCAGTGTTTTGAAATCAGCCATCACTATATAAGTCGTTATTTTGTTTTTTTGGCGCACCAAAAATATTCTCGTGGCTTTATAATATTAATATTGAACCACTGTACTCACATGAACTGATTTAAATATGTTTTTAGTACATTAATGGATCTTGAGAGAGGAAATGTCATTGCTGGCTATGGAGGCCTCATGGAGCCATCGGATTTCATCAAAAATATCTTAATTTGTGTTCTGAAGATGAACGAAGGTCTTACGGGTGTGGAACGGCATGAGGGTGAGTAATAAATGACATTATTTTCATTTTTGGGTGAACTTACCCTTTACGTACATTATGTATTATAATAAATGCCTGCAGAGGGCGCCAAAGGCCTGGTGGTGTTACACTTTACAGCAGATCAAATCCTTGTTTTAAAACTGACCAAATGACATTTAATTCAAATGTTCACTTAATCTTTAATATTTGGCAACTTCTTTACGATACTACAAATAAATACTACAGCCACATTAATGTCTTGAACAAGAACACGTGGACATCGAAACTCAGAACGAGGGTTTAAACTTTTATTTTCAAATCGCAATGAACAGTTTGCATATTTAGAAATATACTGATGTATTCTCCTGTGTTAGCATAGGTTTATAAATGATTTACCTTACGCTCTGAGACGCACATAACCAACACGCATGCAAATAAATAAAGCACATATTTATATTAAATTTGCAGCACATACATTTATTTCATTAAATCGCAGCCTTTGTGAATTCACAATAGCACTATGCTATATTATGGTTTTTAAATAGTTTTAATACATTGTTTATGTTGTTTTTGGGATTCAATGTGAAATTATTACAATATAAAACTATATAAACTTTTAATGTTAGGTGCGAATTAATTACAGATCAATGTGCGATCAGTTAGTGTTCTGCAGACTGACCTGAGGGACTCGGAGCGATTGAACTGCCGGCAGTCCGGAGAGGAGAAGTACCGGTCGATATCCTGCAGGAGCAGCTCCTTCACGTCACTGAACACAGCGCTCTGATTCCTGAACACAGAACACACGCGACGCTCTCACACACGGACACAACGACTTTGTGTGTGTGTGTGTGTGTGTGTGTACGGTCAGTCTCACCTGAACTGATATGAGAGCGCAGGCTCTTTCTCCAGCTCGGCTTCTCCTTCCTCTCGCTCCATGTTCCCGCTCGGCTCCTGAGAGCTCTCAAACTCCAGCAGGTGTCTTCCTGTCAGAGGCACGGCCGCTTCCTCTAACCCCGCGTCCAGTGTCCGCTCTTTGAGACTGAGGACAGACAATACTTCTGAAACACAGTTTGCCATGGATTTGATTCTGCTTCCTGAACAATTCCATCAATAATCCTTTTAGTGCTTGTATTGACTTGCATACTCTTTTATACATGACCTTTTTGATGACATAAACTAACGCATTAATGCATGCATTTTTTTAGTTTAACACGTTAAATATATTTAACGCAGCATACGTTTTTTTATATGCGTTACATTATATTAAAGAGTTGTGAGAAAAGCACATCAGATCCGCGTCATGTTCGGCAGCGGCAGCTCTTAAAGTGACAGTAGCCTAATAAACCAGCTGCTGTGATGACTGTCATTAATGAAGACTAAAGTGTTTGATAACTTTATTCAATTTCTGTATATTTCCTACCTGTTAGACAGGAAGGCCACAGGAAAATATGACATTTATTATAATGGGTTTATGAGAAAATAAAAGTTCACTTAATTATTTTTTTTAAAAGCCTAATAAATGTTAAAATTGATAGCTTTCAGTTATACTGTAATGTTGAATGTCTATAATTAATGTTAAAAAAAGATTCATTGGTACAGTGTTAGTATCAGTGATACTGGCCTTCATTCAAAAAAAGATGCCATTAAACAAATATTTAAAATATACGGTCTTTAAGTCATTTCTACATTAGTTTTGAGAGTAACTGTGAAATTAATTACAACATAATGCAAATGTTTTAAATTGTGATTAATTAGTTAATTTTTTAAATCGATTGACAGCACTACATATATTTAAATTCACACTGTCATATAAACAAGCAACGATTCACGTCTCAAGTAAGCAACGCAGAAGTAGTCCGCAGTGGTTCAGTGAATAAATCCTGAAGATCTTGATGACCTGGTTTGGTGTGTTTAATAACGGTTGGAAGCTGGTCCACCAGGACAACTTTAGACTATTCTGTGTGTTTTGGATTGATTCATTACAAAGAACAGATTAAAGAGTCATTTTTTGGTGAACTGGAACTTCACTGGTTAAAAACACAGTTATCATGATGTTCCACCTGTAGGGCTCTGTGATTTCCATGAAGAAAATGCCGAGAGAATCGCAGAATCCAGTCATAAAAACGGAATTTACTGTTTAACGTGGAACGTCATGGAATTTGTGATAATAATAATAATAATAATAATAATAATAATAATAAATTAAAACTTATTTAAGGAATAATCACAATTTTTCTTTCATGTTTTAATTTTAACAGTAAAGCTAAAACCAAAAGTTTAATTAAATGTGATTAAAAGAAATTCATGTTTTATGCCTTTATTTGATCGCCAGAAAAATGAAGATACGCTACACAGAATTTCTGAAAAAACAAAACACTTCATAGAAATGATTTTTTTAATTAGTAAATTGTTGTTTTTATGAATTCAGTTACTTATTATTTTTAATAATTACAATTTAATCAAACCATTAAAATGGAATCCAGAAAACTTAAAACAGAAAACACAGAATTAGGTAAAAAATAAAATGAAAAAATAAATAAATAAAACGTATTTTATAAGGCCCTAAAAAAATGTATTTTTTAAATTAATTTTTTTTTAACTTTTAATAAATTGTTGTTAAATTGTACAAGTTTCATGGTTTCAATTAAACAGACATGCTTTTTGATTACTAAAATTTAATTTGTCCATTAAAATGAAGTGCAAAAAATTAAAATCCAGAACAATTAAAATGATGGAAAAAAACAGAATTTGAAAAAAAAAAAAAAATAAAACAGATTTCATAGGGCTCTACAACTGCATTGGAACTGAACAAGAACGGTTCCCAATTTCCCACCCTATAGTCAGAGGTGTGTTTCCTGCTAAAGTCGTGTGTGTTTGTGTTTACCTGACGGGGCCGAAGGTGAAGGTGATGAAGAGGAACAGAGCCATCACGCACACAGCTCTCTTATTGCTGCCGGATTCAACAGCCTGTTTTACACAACAAACAATTAGACTGTATGAAAATGCACAAAAAACACTTTATTCTGCAGGTGGGTGTGTGTGTGTGTGTGTGTGTGTGTGTGTGTGTGTGTGTGTGTGTGTGTGTGTGTGTGTGTGTGTGTGTGTGTGTGTGTGTGTGTGTGAGAGACCTCTTTCCCGGCGAGCCTCAGCCGCAGCGCCTGGTTTTCTCTGCGCAGACGCTCGTTCTCCTGCTGCGCCTCCCGCAGCTGCGCCTCCAGGTTCTGCAGGTACTCCTTCTTCTTCTTGCGGCTCTGACAGGCCGACTCTCGGTTCTTGATCATGCGCTGCTGCCGCTTCAGAACCTTCATCTGAGGACCACAAACATGCATACGGCGTCACCGTTACAACAACAGGACTGCGATTGTGTGAAAATCCCGTTATGTCACTCACGTCTATGTCACTGCAGCTGCTGGCAGGCAGGCTGGACGCGGGGATGATGGGTTTGCTCGGGGCCGGGGCTGACGGGCTGCTGCAGTGAGGCATGCTGGGAGAGAGAGGCTCCATCTTCACTATAGCAGGAGCAGAACCCAGACACACGGACTGAGACAGAACCACTGCAGGGACAGAGAGAACGCGTCTGAGACGTCGGCTGCAGAACGCCGTCGTTATTACTGACTTTCTCATAACTATGACCAAAGCATGATTTTTGTGTGTGTGTGTGTGTGTGTGTGTGTGTGGCAAAAATGGGCTTCCATAAATATGAGCATCTGCACTAAACTGCATATTATTGCTCAGTTTGGGTCTCTGAATAAAACTCAGGTGTTTTTCCTCCTCGAGTGTGAGCTCCACTATGAAATCTTTTTTTTAGATTTTGTTCAATAAACCGTTCCATATGAGTAATGGCAGTTATGTCAGGCTGCTTCAGTCAGCTGATCTCACCAGGTGTGGCGTTCTGGTCGATTGGAGAAACAGGAACAGGAAGGCTCTGCAGGATCAGGGCTTTGGCCGGACTCGGGCTCGGAGCCACAGGCAGCGGCGTCACACACACGGGTTTGGGCTGGAGCAGAGGTTTGCTGCTCAGAATGCTGCTGGCCTTCAGTGTGGCTGCGGAGGACAGAGAAACATCAGGAGCCGCTGACGGTGGAACAGAAAACATTCCAAGCGGAGAACTCCTTATTGCCTTTTGAGTATCAGTAAATGAAGAGAATAAAGAGAGCAAAGAGATTCACCCCAGCACAATCACCAGAGGATCAGTCAACACTCTCAGTGTCACGTTACTCAGGAAAGAGTCACCTGACCCGTTTGCTCACTCTATGTGTGTGCAGACCTGTGGTTTGTGCATCGAGGCTGGTGAGTGTGAGTGTGTGTGTGTGTGTGTGTGTGTGTGTGTGAGTGTGAGTGTGTGTGTGTGTGTGTGTGTACAGGTTTGGCTACTTTAGTTGTGTACTTGCGAGGGCCAAATGTTTTCACTTATATAATGAAGTATTATGAAAACTGGTCCTCACTTGTTAAAAACGCTTCTAAATCGACCAAAACATGTTTTTATTTAAATCTAGTGTTTTGCACATGATTCTGTGATGGGTGAGGATTGGATTAGGACACAGAAAAAACATCATTAACCTGATATAAAATCAACGGAAGTCTATGCAATGTCCTCACTAATATAGTGAAACACACAAGTGTGTGTGTGTGTGTGTGTGTGTGTGTGTGTGTGTGTGTGTGTGTGTGTGTGTGTGTGTGTGTGTGTGTGTGTGTGAGAGAGATGAGAGTGAGTGAGTGTGCGTGTGTGTATGTGCACGCCTGCGTATGTGCATGTGAGTGAGTGAGCGTGACTGTGTGTGTGTGTGTGTGAGTGTGTGTGTGCTTATGTGACTGTGTATGTGCGTGTGAGTGAGCGTGACTGTGTGTGTGTGTGTGTGTGTGTGTGTTTTGTGAGTGTGTGTGTGAGAGAGAGAGAGAGAGAGAGAGAGAGAGAGAGAGAGAGAGAGAGAGAGAGAGAGAGAGAGAGAGAGAGTGAGTGTGTGTGTGTGTGTGTGTGTGTGTGTGTGTGTGTGTGTGAGTGTGCTTATGTGACTGTGTATGTGCGTGTGAGTGAGCGTGACTGTGTGTGTGTGTGTTTTGTGAGTGTGTGTGTGTGTGAGAGAGAGAGTGTGTGTGTTGTGAGTGTGTGAGAGTTTCTGAGTGTGTGTGTGTGTGTGTGTGTGTGCGTGCCTGTGTGTGTGTGTGTGTGTGTGTGTGTATGTGCACGCCTGCGTATGTACGTGTGAGTGAGTGTGTGTGCGTGTGTGTGACTGTGTTTGTGTGTATATGTGTATGAGTGTGTGTGTATATATGTGTACGAGTGTGTATGTGCGCACCTGCAAATATGCGTGTGTTAGAGAGTGTGTGTGCATGTGAGAGTGTGTGTGTGTGTGTGTGTGTGTGTATGTACGCGCCTGCGTATGTGCATGTGAGTGCGTGTGTGTGACTGTGTGTGCAGACCTGTGGTTTGTGCGTCGAGGCTGCTCAGCGTCTGTACGGTCAGGGCAGCAGGAGGATGATGCTGTGGAGCGACGCTGGCGACGGTCACCTCCACACTGGCCAGCGGCGGCGACAGCACGTCTCCATACATGTACGGCGGAGTGGGCGGGTTCTCACTTTTCACCATCACCTGACAAAGACAGACAAACAGAGACTGAATAAGTGAGGTGTGAAGAGAAAACAGGACCGGTGAGAGAAGAGGATGTATGCTCAGCTGAAGATAGCAAGAGGAAATAACATGCCAGCAAACAGACAGTGCTGTTGAATACTGCCTTTAACCATTTAACTACCTGAAATACTTCATTTATTCATTCAACTGTAATTATAAAAGCAATATTTTAAAGTTTGTGTGTGTGTGTGTGTGTGTGTGTGCCAGTCAGCATAAAACATGCCTTCATAGGGCATTATTAAGAGAACATGGGAGAACTATCCCTGTAACAGGAACAGTGTGGATTGACTGCTGCGTACCTGAGCTTCAGGTAAAGACAGTATGGAGCTGTCAGAGGTCAGAGACGACGACGGTGACGGAGGTTCGGTCTTCACCTGGAAAACTGCAACACACACAACTTACTCGCATGCCTTCATGACAGTTACGCTGTAGTTTTACTAAAAAAAAGAAAAAAAAAAAAAGAAAAAAAGAAAGGCAAAACTCGTGTTGTTTTAATGTCTATAATGATTTTAATGTACTAACTAGAGCTGTAAATAATGTACCCTGAAGCAGATTAAGCAGAATATTAATTCTTACTAATAAATACTGTATATCAACAGAGAGCGTGGGTGACTTACACATGTCCACTGGCAGAGGTTGTGTTATTGTCATTTCATCCTTCATGACTGACATTTCACCTACAAATAAACACAGAGGCAAATTACGCTCAAATATTCCACCTTATTTTACACGTAACAGCGAATGCAGCTATGTATGAACTGAAGGTGCGTGACTTCCTGTGTCATTCGCTTCAGGATATTTTTAGCTGTACAAAAAGCTGTTTGATATTGCAAACTAGTATTTCTTCTACTATTTTAATGCATTGTAAACACACTGGTTTCTAGTTTCTGCACTTTGTTATTCTTACAGTTATTTATCCAGTTAAGAAAGAGTTTATATCTCAATATACAGTAGCAGTTGCTGATTAAACAAACAGTTCAGCTCTAAAACAACATCATTAATCATCAAACACTAATGTTTGCAGGTCAGAGTCCTTCTGAAACTCTCCATATGATCACAGACGGGACTGGACTGATAGCTGGTCAAGATCAACAACGTACCATTATATTATATAAACATTTTTTTTGTTATATATTATAATAATGATAATAATAATAATAATTATTATTATTATTATTATTATTATTATTATTATTATTATTATTATTATTATTATTATAAATATACATTAGTATGTAATGGATAAAATTTCTCTCAAATTTTCAGTTTTAATGGTTAATTAATGATCAGAAAGGATGTCTAATCAATTGAATTTGTAAACCTTTACCAATTCGGTCATCAAAACAATCAAACAACATTCCAATCGCATCATTCCAGGCTTTCTGAGGCGCTGGAGTCACACCTGTGAGGTTGAGGTCCAGGTTCTTCCATGGTGACGTGGGGTTATCAGGGTCCAGCGTGAGGATGAGATCCCGGTCCAGCTGAAAGAGAGAGAGACACACGTGTCATGATGAACAACAAACCACCAGATCAACTCTCCTGCTGCGTTCCTGCTATTACGCCATATTTTTAGAGTCCACAAACAAACGTCATAGTTAAATCACCTATTTATTTGTCAAATAAAGCACTGAGGAGTATTAGGTTAACTGAAAATGTTTAGTGATCAAAACACTGACATATAGTCTATTATCTGTACTTTAGAAACCTAAAGGATGTTGTTAGATTGAGGGTCAAAATCAAAACTGATCATTCTTTTTTTAATGGAGTGGAATATTGCAGCGTTTATTCTTTATCGGTGTGCACATCATTATTATTTTAAAGGGGTGGTTGATTATGATTTGACTTTTTTAACTTTAGTTAGTGTGTAATGTTGCTGTTTGAGCATAAACAACATCTGCAAAGTTACAACGCTCAAAGTTCAATGCAAAGGGAGATATTTTCTTTTACAGAAATTGCAACAAATGGCTGTTAGGGACTACAACAAGCTTCTTCCTGGGTTTGTGACATCACAAACCCTCAAATTTACATAAGCCCCGCCCACGAGAACACACAACAAAGGGGGCGGGGCCATGTTGGGCTGCTTTAGAGAAGAGGAAGAGTTGTTGTAGTAGTGTTGTTCATTTTACGCCGGACTGCTTCACAAACGAGGGTCAATTCAACGCTGGATTTGCACAAAAGATTAACATGACGGCACATGCTAGTGGATGAGTTGAATCAACTCCACAGCAACTACATAAATTTATCCACTAACCATTCAGAAACGTCTAAAAGTTGTAACTTCTTCCTGAGTCTCTCCATCAGTGTCGACTCCGGTTTGAACAATGTAAGGCTGAACACCATCGTCATTTTGGCTGCGTGAGATTCTCCAGCTTTGTTGTTGTTGAGCTGTTAAAGCTCCGCCCTCTTCTGGAAAGGGGGCCGGGAGCAGCAGCTCATTTGCATTTAAAGGGACGCACACAAAAACGGCGTGTTTTTGCTCACACCCAAATAGAGGCAAATTTGACAAGCTATAATAAATGATCTGTGGGGTATTTTGAGCTGAAACTTCACAGACACATTCTGGAGACACCAGAGACTTATATTACATCTTGTGAAAGAGGTCCCCTTTAAATTCATGTTCCTCGTAATCTTGAATCAGAATTTCTTCTCTTCTCTGATGACGAGGGCGGGGAAACCCGTCACTCGCACGAGATCCATTAACCATCCAATCAATCCCCACGGACAAAATCAAGCACCGCCCTACATTTGTTCTTATTCGAGAAGCCGCTTCACTCGAATATACAGCACAATAAGAGAAGAAAAGAGTGCAACTTCACTTTCATGACGACTTTAACGGTTTCGTTTAAGAAAAAATATTTACAATCCAGACTGTGGGTGATGATTGACAGCTCAACCATTTCCTTTCAGAAGCCACACACTTACTCAGCTCAGTGTCTGTGGTGTGTGTGTGAGAGAGAGAGAGAGTGTGTGTATGTACCGATGTGTTATACTTCAGTTCTCCGGTGAAATCCTCCTCCATATCCTCACACTGATACAGACAGGCATCTGAGAGACAGAGACAAACACACATTATATTATATACATTATTTCAGACCCCCTCTGATGATTATTGTAAATAAAGCCCTTTATCTACAGCAGTCGACCCTTCATCCAAATGAAAGCAAAACCCTCCGTTCTCAAGCCGCTCTAACAATAACGTCCCACCAAGAGAGACAGAAGAAATGAAAAATGAGCTGCTTGAAACAGAAGATCTCAGCAGGTGAAGCTGCTTTTGTATCATTTCCAAGGACAGCTGAATATGTGACGCTTTCTGAATGAGATTCTCTCAGTGTTCAGAGAAAAACATGCACTTTATCATTTTTTTTACAGTTTATATGTTAATATTAAACCCGGTAATGTTAATAATACATTCATTTTAATAGCTGGTTGGTTTGGTTCGTGTATTATAACACTTTAACAGAACTTTTTTAAAACCAACACCTAATGCACTCTACAAACCACCATAGCAACGCCCTGGCAACCACCTACAATCCACAGGCATCACTGCAGCACTTCTCACTGGCATATTTTTCTTCAGCAAATTATGTAATGTACATTCATATAGTCAGGAAACTGATTATATCACAATTTGATTATTCTTTTATTTTTATTTTTTGTAAATTAACAATCAAGGGGTTAAGAGCTTGTGCACGTATTCCCCGTGCCATGCGAAAACTATTCAGCTAAATATAAGTGGTCTTGAGGTAAACCAAACAAACTAACTGATTCGGAGTCGACTCTCATCAGTTCAGGCGACTCCCCCTCACTTTAGATCATTATGAATCGCGAACCGAGCCTCTCAGGGGTGAACCTGCAGTCTTTAACTGGTTCTTCAGCGGCTGAACTCACCCCAGTCCTCGCTGGTCAGCAGGTTATCGGCGCAGAAGCGGCTGTCCGGGTCCGACAGCAGCAGCTCCGCGGTCATCATCGCACACAGCCGCGACTCCGTCCACAATCCGCCGGGAAATCACACAGGCGTAGCCGATTTCACATCAACCAGCTTACTTTTACACGCGCAGGGGAGTCCATCAGTTAGTGAAACACCGGAAACCATGAAAAAGATGACTGTATTGGGTCTGTTTAATGGTTTAATTCGCCATACCGCTCCGTCACTCGCCTGACACAGACAAGGAAATTCATTTCCCTAACAAGTCCTGCCTCTTTTTGTTCCGATCAGCCAATCGGAATGCAGAACACTCTGGGAAAGCTATTGGATGAGGGATGAGCCAATGGTCTGCTTCTCTGGCGGGAGGGCGGGCTGTAGTCGCAGAGTGACTGCTGCAGTAGCCAATGAAAAGGCGTTTCGAATTCACAGGCGATTGACGGAATTTTTGACCAATTAAATCATATTATTATTTTTTATTCAGCGATCAACATAACTCCTTTCACTGTATTATTGTTTTTCGTGCCGATTTTCTCGCTGTCGCATAAAGTGTATTTAAATTTGAACAGACTCTGTGTATTATTAGTTAAACATAAGCGTGTTTGTGGAATGTTCTTGAATCTGTGACTCTTACACAACTCACACGTGGAGTCGAGCGTGAGAACTCTGTCAGCTGATTCCACACCCACTATTACATTTAGGAAACCCTGGAGGGACACTTTTCAAACATGCTTAACCCACTGCAGAGGATTTTGGTACTTTGTAAAATCATGATGAAAACAAATGAGCATTTCTAAGAACTAACTTCACTTTTCGGAGTCATTATTTAATTATTAATGAGAGAAGCGATGGGCGGGGCCAGTGGCTCTGGGCCCCTGTAACTGTATCATTTGTTTGTCCTACAGAAACATCATCCCTGATCAGTGACATATTTATGAGTGAAATAACATCATGATCAATCCTGTTATCTGCCTCTCCATCCCTCTGGACAGTTTAGGGTTTCAGCGTTTGTTGTTTCAGACTGCACTGTTTATCATTAAATCTTCTCAAACAATATATCATCTAAAAGACTTCTATATTCAAGCACTATTTCACAATAAAGTGGCACACACACACACACATGCAATCTCTCTCACACACCCACATACAGAGAGACACACAAACACACACACAGACGCACACTCTCTCACACACAGTCACACACACTCTCACACACGTACACACACAGACACACACATGCACTCTCTCTCTCACACACACATACAGAGAGACACAATCAAACACACACACACACACACACTCATACAGAGACGCACACTCTCTCTCACACACACACAGATACACATTCTAACACACAAACGCACTCACACAAACATACACACTCTTACACACACAAACGCACACAGACACAGTCAAACATACTCTCACACACGCATTCTAACACACAAAAAGCACTCTCTCACACACACACACACACTTACACAAACACACTCTCACACACACACACACACACACAATCTAACACACAAACACACACACACACACTTACATACACAAACGCACTCTCTCACACATACACACACACACAAACACACACGCATTCTAACACACACAAACACACAAACACACTTACACACACTCTCTCTCTCACACACACTTACACACACTCTTTCTCTCTTTTACAGACACACACACACTTACACAAACACACTCTCACACAAACACACACAATCTAACACACAAACACGCTCTCACACACAAACACACACACGTGCGCGCATTCTAACACACACAAACACTCTCTCTCACATACACACACACACACTCACACACAGACACACTTACACACACTCTCTCACACACACACACACACACACACAAACGCACTCTCTCTCTCTCTCTCTCTCTCTCTCTCACACACACACACACACACACACACTTACACACACACTCTCACACACACACACTTACACACACTCTCTCACACACACACACACACACTTACACACACACTCTCACACACACACAGTCATACACTCTCTTACACATGCACACACTCTCTCTCACACACAAACACACACATAGTCACACTCTCTCTCTCTCTCTCTGTCACACACACACACACACTTACACACACACTCTCACACACACACACTTACACACTCTCTCACACACACACACACACACACACACACACACACACACTTACACACACACTCTCACACACACACAGTCATACACTCTCTTACACATGCACACACTCTCTCTCACACACAAACACACACATAGTCACACTCTCTCTCTCTCTGTCACACACACACACAGACAGAGGGAAGCGTTTGGGATCAAGTGGAAAAAGAGAAACACTCCCGTCAGTCCTCTGAGCCTCAGACAGCTTCAGTCACAGAGATGAGATTCATTATTCTAATCTGGACGTTTCTCTTCATCTTCCATCTGACCACAGAGAACATCTCAGGTAGGACACGCTCCCTCTTCCAAACTCTGATGAAGCGGCTTCATTCCTTATTTTCTGCTGTCAATGTTTGAAGTGATTCAGTGTGTCCATGGGTTTTCCTATCAGAATAATCTTGATGATTATATTCATAAAGCCTGCAGCAGAACATCTGATGATTTGTCATTTATGAACACATGAAAGTATGATGCACTTTTATATTTCACATCTCAAGTAGGTTTATCTTACTGTATGTTGAGAGATGGAAAGCTCTCCATGAACACACTGTTGTGTATAAACTGGCGTTTAGAACCAGTTCACCTAAATTCCTAATCCAATATAACCTATAAGAAATATAAAATTAGTCTCAGTTTAGAAACAAAGAACGCAATATTAATTTCCATTTGATAAGGAGTCACAGAAGCTCAGTCCATATACTTCCTTCTGATAAAGTATAAATAACAGCAGACGGAGGAAGTACAGTGACGCTCAGCCTCGACTCTAAATGTGTGTCGGCACACTTTAATATCAAACTGACTTACAGAAGAAGAACGTTCTTCGCTTTCAGACAAAATATTGACAAAAAGTTATGAACAAACGTTCTTCCGGTAACGTTAATAGAACGTTCATTCAAAGTTATCTGGTCTTTAATAATGTTCTCAAATCATTCGCACAAAGACATTATTTACACATCGCTTTAATGTTTTTAAAACATTTAAACAAACTGAAACGTTCATGGAACATTCAGAAATAACTTAATGAGAACATTAGTAAAACGTTCATGTTTTTGTTAGCTGTGAATAAAATGCGATCATTACTCGTGCTGTAATCTGTACTGGTACAATCAATAAAGCAATTACATTTTATTTCATGTTATTTCTTAATAATATTACTAATATTTCAATTTCTATAACATATGGAAGCTTGTTTCTGTAATGAAATAAAAAATAAAAAAGGTAATTGCGATTTTTTTATCTCACAATTCTGACTTTTTTACTCACAATTGTGAGTTTATATCTCATAATTGCAAGAAATATAGTAAGAATTGTGAGTTATAAACTCACAATTGCAAAAATAATGTCAAAATTGAGAGTTATGAACTCGCAATTGTGAGATATAAATTTGCAATTCTGACTTTTTTCTCTTTTGACTTTTTTTACTCGCAATTGCGATATAAACTCGAAATTCTGACTTTTTTCTCACAATTCTTTTTTCTCTTAATTTGGACTTTTTTACTTGCAATTGTGAGATACAAATTTGCAATTCTGACTTTTTTCTCTTAATTTTCACTTTTTTTTACTCACAATTGAGATATATAAATTCAAAATTCTGACTTTTTTCTCTTAATTCTGATTTTTTGCTCGCAATTGTGAGATATAAATTCGCAATTCTGACTATAACTTGCAATTGCCAGTTTATGTCATGCAATTCTGAGAAAAAAAGTCAGAATTTCTAGATAAAAACTTGCAATTACACCTTTTTTATTTTTTATTCAGTGGCGGAAACAAGTTTCCACAGGATTGTGAGTGAATCACTGGACATCCTGATCTGCATGTAAACCCACAGGCACAGGACAGTTTAAGGAAAGCAATGCCTTACAGACAGTTTTTAAATATGAAAGTATAATCTCTGACCTTTGACCTCTCTCAGTGACAGTGAGTGCTCCAGAAAAGCATTCTCTTGTGCTGATGTGCGACAAAGCTTCAGACATCGACTGGAGCCACGGGCTGAGAAGAGTCATCGCCTCTAAACATGGACAGCAGGTGTCTTACCTGGACCAGAGAAAACACCAGCTGCTTTCAGATGGCACGCTCCACATCAGAGACCTGCAGCCGTCCGACGCAGGACAATATTACTGTAACGATCAGCTGATCGCAAATATCGCCGTTCTCAAAGGTGCTTCAATCATTATGAACCCTCACACTGCAAAAAACTGTTCTTCATCAATCTTGTTTTCCAGCACAAATATCAAGATACACTCTAAAAAACCAACCAGTGGTTGGGTTATAAAAATGTTCATTTATTAAACTTATTAATAAATGTTAATTTCCAACATGCTTTGGGTTCATTGGGTTAAAACTACCCAATCGCTGGGTTAAAACAATCCATTCGCTGGGTTAAAACAACCCAATAGCTGGGTTAAAATAACCCATTCGCAAGGTTAAAACAACCCAATTGCTGGGTTAAAACAACACATTCGCTGGGTTAAAACAACCCAATAGTTGGGTTAAAACAACCCAATAGCTGGGTTAAAACATCCCAATAGCTGGGTTAAAACAACACATTCGCTGGGTTAAAACAACCCAATAGTTGGGTTAAAACAACCCAATAGCTGGGTTAAAACATCCCAATAGCTGGGTTAAAACAACACATTCGCTGGGTTAAAACAACCCAATAGTTGGGTTAAAACAACCCAATAGCTGGGTTAAAACAACCCAATAGTTGGGATAAAACAACCCAATAGCTGGGTTAAAACAACCCAATAGTTGGGATAAAATAACCCAATAGCTGGGTTAAAACAACCTATTCTTTGGGTTAAAACAACCAATTTGTTGAGTTAAAACAACCCAATAGCTGGGTTAAAACAACCCATTTACTGGGTTAAAACATCCCAATAGCTGGGTTAAAACAACCCAACTGCTGGGTTAAAACAACCAATTCGCTGGGTTAAAACTACCCAGTTGCTGGGTTAAAACAACCAATTGCTGGGTTAAAACAACCAGTTCGCTGAGTTAAAACAGCCAATTCGCTGGGTTAAAACAACCAATTTGCTGGGTTAAAACTACCCAGTTGCTGGGTTAAAACAACCAATTCGCTGGGTTTGTCCATATTTAACCCAACTTGGGTTGTTTTTAACCCAGCAGTTTTTAGAGTGTACATTTAATGGAGAAGCAAAATGACTGAAGATATTAAATCTTGTTTACTGAAAAAAAATCATGAAAATGAAGTGAGTTTGTGTTTAAAACAAGAACAAATATCTGTCAGTGGAGTCAGAGAAATCATCTTGTTTTCCTTTTGAATTAAGTTTATTTTTCTGACTCCACTGACAGATATTTGTTCACTTCATTTTGATAATTATTGATATCTTACTTAATTTTATTCTCTGACTGTTTCCCCACATTGGTTCTCGTTTGAATGTGTGGATCATTCTAAGACTAGAACAGCGTGAGTTAAAACAACATACTAATTCCTTTTTTTCTCCTTTCTTCTTCCCAGGCCAAAACTTCACCATTCTTGCAGGCACAACTGTTTATCTGCCATGTAAAACCTCTGATAAATTTAAGCAGAGATGGGCATTCAAGCGAACTGCTCAGTCCAGAAAAGAGTTCATTTCCACGCTCTATAAAAACAGCACAGTGAAGAAAGAGAGAGACGATCCGACGTCCAGATTCACTCACACCATCAACCACCTGATCATCAGCAATCTCCAGCTGCAGGACTCGGGCCTTTACCTGTGCAACAACAGAGAGATGGCCTTCCTCACTGTGACCACAGGTGGCGCTAGAGGACAACACACACTCACATTTACAGATAGGAGTTTCACTAGGATATTCCTGCAGGAAATTGATAAGACCTCCCAGATGACAGGGAACGTTCTGGCAAGGTTCTCTCAAACGTTCTTCCAGTAACATTAATAGAACGTTTGTTCAATGTTATCTGGTCTTTGATTATGTTCTCAAAGCGTTAGCACAATTAGCTACATTATGTTTTTTAATGTGACAGTTTAGTTCGTCCAAAGTCTTGTAAATGTTTACCCAACATGCTGGGCAGTTTTATTTAACTCAACTATTGTTTAAAAATTACGTCGGGCAAACATTTAACCCAACCACTGGGTTTGTCCATTTTCAACCCAACTTGGATTGTTTTAAACTCAGCATGTTTTAGAGTGTAACCAAAAAAATATTTTTAAAACATTTAGAAAGAGGAATCACAGCTGTAGATCATCGCTAACGTTTCACAATCAGTGTCTCAACTCTATCTTTCTTTACACTTGAACTAATATCGTGTCATCTAATCTAATCTAACACAAATATTTCATTAGAATGATCAATATACAATTCATTTTACTTCCCAGACAACAGGAGTGAGATTGTATTTTTCTTTCTCGACAGATGTTAACAACAACAGTCCAGAAATGAATAACAATCGTAAGTTCTGTTCATTTTTGTTTTACTATTATATACATATACAGTTATGCTAGAAAGTTTGTGAGCACTTAAAGGATTAGTTCACTTCAGAATTCAAATTTCCTGATAATTTCGTCACCGCCATGTCATCCAAAATGTTCATGTCTTTCTTTCTTCAGTCAGAAAGAAATAAAGGTTTTTGAGGAAAACATTCCAGGATTTTTCTCCATATAGTGGACTTCACTGGGTTGAAGGTCCAAATGTCAGTTTCAGTGCAGCTTCAAAGAGCTCTACATGATCCCAGACGAGGAATAAGAGTCTTATCTAGAGAAACCATCGGACATTTTCTAAAAAAAAAAAAACATTATATACTTTTAAACCACAAATGCTCGTCTTCCACTGCTCTGTGATGCTCCACACATTACGTAATCATGTTGGAAAGGTCACGCGTGACGTAGGCGGAAGTACCGCGGTAGGGCGGAAAACTCCATTTCATTTTTTCCTCCAACTTCAAAATCATCCGATATTGTTGTTTTAACTTTTTTTGTAAAGGGTGTTTGTCTATGTTTTTGAATGTTCACTTTATAAACACTGGATCGGTACTTCTGACCTTTCCAACATGATTACGTAATGCGTGGAGCATCACAGAGCAGTGCAAGACGAGCATTTGTGGTTAAAAAGTATATAAATGTTTATTTTTTTTAGGAAATGTCCGATGGTTTCTCTAGATAAGACTCTTATTCCTCGTCTGGGATCATGTAGAGCTCTTTGAAGCTGCACTGAAACTGACATTTGGACCTTCAACCCGTTGAACCCCAGTGAAGTCCACTATATGGAGAAAAATCCTGGAATGTTTTCCTCAAAAACCTTCATTTCTTTTCGACTGAAGAAAGAAAGACATGAACATCTCGGATGACATAGGAGTGAGTAAATTATCAGGAAATTTTAATGTCAACTAATCCTTTAAGAGTTTTCTGTATTTCTGAATAAATTCAACCTACATCGATTTCAGTTAGACAAATATTACACACATCTACAGGAAAAAGATCTTTTTTTATTTATTTATTTTTTTACTATATATTATTGCTTGTCTGCTTGTAAGGTGACCTTGGGTGTTACGAAAGGCGCCGTTAAATAAAATGCATTATTATTATTATTTATTATTATTCATTTAAAGAGAGAATGCTGTGTGTGTGTGTGTGTGTGTGTGTGTGTGTGTGTGTGTGTGTGTGTGTGTGTGTTTCAGTGTCCATCCTGCTGGCTCTGTGTTTACTGGCGATCATCTGCGTCTGCGTTCTCTCTGTGATACTCAGCTGCAGAAGAACCAGAACAAACACTAGAAAGGAATCAGGTGTGTTTGACTCGGATTCTTCCTTGTTTTGCATTTTAAAATACAATTTACCAAGCAGATCTAGTTAATGTTGTTTACAAATGTACACACACAGGGCCGACAGATCATACATCAGGTCTGCCGCTGCACAGCATGACAGATGAAGGTAGGCGGAGTTACTGTATGACATCATCAGATCACATGCCTCATTTCAACACTGGAGCGTCCGAAATTGCATACTCCGAGTATGGGTACTTATTTGAAACAAGTACTCACTTTGCAAGCACTAAATAAGTATGTTCTATATAGTTTGAATGTACTACATTCGCTGTTATGTGACCTACTAGTGGTATTCATAACAAAAAATGAAAAAAGCTCGCCTACTATATAGTCGGGAAGTGTGCGATTTCGGATGCAGCCAGATTAAGCAGATAGGAGATGTGTTGGACTTGAAGCGCTTCACTTTCACGTCCAACACTCCTATAGGTTCATCGAAGGTCATTATGTCACTAGGTTTATTTATTATGTTTATTTCATTGTCATTTATCAGGCCGCTGGATGCCGGACGCTCACGAGGATACAGTGAGTGTTTTCTCTCTCACCTCAAAACTTTCAGGCACCAATCAAACAGCAAAAGAAGCTTGTTTTTGATCAGTGAAACTGTGTACTTCAAAATTACAACAGTTTGGTGTTTCTTTAAAGGGGTCCTATTGTGCTTTATTACATGTTCTTATTTCTTTAGTGTGTAAAGTTGCTGTTTTGAGCATGAAAAGTTTCTGAACTCCCTGAAATGCCTCCATTTTCTCCCGGGAACGAACGCGTCACAATATTCCTCATTTAAATAATTCATACGCAGAATAAAGGGGCGGGGCCTGGTTGAGTTAGTTAGTAGTGTGTTGAAACTGGCGGTTATGGTAAGGGGCGGGACATTTCCCAAACACCAATCACAACACACTGCTCCAGCTGACCAATCAGAGCACATTGTGCTTTTCAGAAGGAGGGGCTTCATAGAGACAGGAACTAAACAGAGCGTTACTGACAGACTGGGAAGAGAGGAGCTGAACAATGGAGAATATGAGGAAAATAATCAACATTCAAGCAGGAAAAACAACATCAAGACTTGTAAAAGGGCATAATATGGCCTCTTTAAGAAATAATGTGCATGATATTATAATAATATAAGTGTGTGTGTGTGTGTGTGTGTGTGTGTGTGTGTGTGTGTGTAGGGCGAGATGCAGTACGAGTCTCTGGATGTTCAGCAACAGAATGTCATTTACTCCACACTTCTCATACGCCCGAAGAGTTCATAAAAACAACGCTCTCTTTAATGCATTAATCTGCTCATTTACTGTTTACACTGGACATGTACAGTAGATAAGTGCAATATTGAGTGATTTTCAATTATACGTACATACTATATAAACAATATAATTAAATAACACCTTAAAGAGGAAATAAATCACTGTTTTAGCTTCATATGCCATCATGTTTGAATTTTAATATCAATGCTAGCTTATATATAATCAAAAAAAATCAAATAAAGAAGAAACCATAGAATATAGCAGGACTAATATAGCAAATATGTAATATACACTACTGATCAAACGTTTGGGGCTTATGCATTAAATTTATAATAACATTTATAATGTTCTAAAAGATTCTATTTCAAAATAAACACTGTTCTTTTAAACTTTCTATTCATCAAAGAATCCTGAAGAATAAAATGTATGACTGTTTCCACAAAAATCTGAATTGATAATAATCATAAATGTTTCTTGAGCATCAAATCATCATCTCAGAATGATTTCTGAAGGATCATGTGACACTGAAGACTGGAGTAATGATGCTGAAAATTCAGCTTTGATCACAGGAATAAATGACTTTTCTACTATAGGAAACAGCGGTTTTAAATTATAACAATGTTTCACTGTTTTTACTGTATTTTTGATCAAATAAAAGCAGCCTAACATTTGACCAGTAGTGTATTAAAGATTTTTTATAGCTATAGGTATAGGTATAGTCGACTTCTAAGCGATGTGAACTCTGTGGACAGTGAATCAGGGCGTGTGTTTGGCGATGGTTGCGTACGTCACGTTCTCTGGAGCCGGAGCGGCTGCTCTGGAGCGCCGGATGAACCGGAGACTGGAATACTGGACCTGTGCTGCCTGGAAAACAACACTTCCCCGAATGAATAAATGAATATTCGTCTTACTCTCAACGCAGTCGAGCACAAAACACAATACAAGCTACACGGACAAACAAGAGAAGAAAGGAATTCCTATGCGGATACCATTATTTCCACCCAAACTCAGACCCACCTGGACATTTGAGTTCTCCTTCACACAGCTGATGCAGGAGACCACAGAAGAATCTGAAAACAGAAAGTGAGATGTGTGATAAGCACATGTGTGAGAAACACACATCTAAAACTCTGTATGGAGGGAATAACCTTCATGTAAGTTATGTTTTATGAGCTGAAGCTTCACTCACTTTTTCTGTAACAAAGCACACAAGCGCAGAGAAAACCACAAATCCCGCATGTGATGCAAACACAAAGCCAGAGCGACCAGCAGCCCATGACATCTGAAGTGTGCCGCTGCTGCTCAGCGTCTGAAACACCAGAACCACACGAGTCACCAGAGCAATGGAAAGAACAGTTTCACTGGAATAAATGATCGCAGAAAAAAGAGAGCAGCCCAGCGGCAATAACTCTATGAACACGCCTGCTTTACTTTCTCAGTTTTGTAATGACCAGCTATCTGAGGATGAAGACGGTTTGCATGAAGAGATGATTATTGCATTAATGAACTCATGTCTTGTCAACAAATAAAGCATTCACGTTTTAATTGGGGAAAAAAATAAACAAATAAATAAAAAATAAATAAATAAATAAAAAAATAATCAAATAAATGAAAATAAAATAAATCAATAAAAATAAAAAAATAAAATAAAAAACAATAAATTATAAATAAAAATAAAATAAAAAACAAATTAAAATAAATAAATAAAATAATCAAATAAATAAAAAAATAAAGAAACAAAAAAATAAAATAAATTAAATAAAAATAAAATACTACAATAAACAAAAATAAAATAAATAAATACAAAATTAAAAAATAATAAATAAAAATCAAAATCAAATACAAATAAAATAAAAAACAAAAAATAATAAATTAAAAATTAAATAAAATAAATACAAATAAAATAAATCAAAAACAAAAAAAAATAAATAATTAAATAAAAATCAAATAAAAAATGTAAAAACTAAAAATTAAAAAATAATAAATAAAAATAAATTAAATAAAAAATTTAATGTAAATGTAAAAATACATAAAAATGAAATAAATAAAAAATAAATAAATAAAATGAAGTTTAAAGTTTAAAGTGCACAAAAATTATTACTTGGAAATAAATAAATAAATAAATAGGCAAAAGCACGTAACAAAATTACTAAAAATAAACTAAAATTAAAATGAAAGCTAATATATATATATATAATTTTTTATTGTTATATTCTGTATATTTCTGTTTATCACCTGGAGATTTGAGGCTGTTTGATTCATCTGACATCTGTTTAACCTTTATGACTTTATGTACTTTGTATTTATTACAAATATGGTGATTTATTATGACATATGGCTTGTGAAAATATTTCTCATTTAGCAGGAAGTCTTAATGCAACCAAAAAATGATACAAAGTAACCAAAGGATGTTTTGCTCAATCTGAACCGCACTAACCTGCAAACGTGAGTCTGACAGCAGTCCCAAAAAGCATCTTGTTCAAGCTGACGCCAACAGCGCAGAAGTACAGGCCGAGATCCGCCTCTCTGACCGCAGAGATGACCAGACTCACAGACTCCAGCCTGCTGTCGCCGTCCAGCTTCAAGTTGCTTCGCTCCTCATTGTACTCAACAATAAACGTGTTCTTCTGCACGTTTCCTCTCATCGCAGATACGAGTAAAGTAATCTTCTCCGAGTTCAGCCGGTACCAGGCCATCACAGAGCTGGAGTTGGTGTAGTTGCTGTGACAGGGCAGAGAGGCGTTCTGCTCGCGCCGGACGCTCACATTCACAGTGGGAACACACATGAAACACTGCAGACTGAAGCCTAGGGTGAAAAAGACCAAATATAATCATTCTCGAATCTAAATCAGTTACTGTAAATGATCTAGACATCAGTTTACTCACTGACTAACAGGATTACTCTGAGGCTCATCTTTCAGTCTGATGTAGTTTGACTCTGAGGTGGGAACCAGGGGTCTTACTTATAAATGCTTAAGTTCACCACCTCCACAGGTCAGGTCTGAACTTAAACCACAGCGGGGTGTTTTCAGACGAAGAATCTGTCTGAACATCACACTCAGGTTTCATTTACGAGGAAAAAGGAAACGACATTTAACTCTATGAGGACCATACATCACGCAACAAACATCATGTGTCATACATGACAATCTAAGACAGGCAATTTCTGGAATTTCTGTTTGTAGTTGGACTTTATCCCTGAGAAATGAACCCATGACTGTCATCTGTGATTCTGTGCTGTAGGAGCAAGTGCCAAACAACTAGAGCTAGATGAAGTTTCGGTTTCGTGTTTCATATCAGGAGCGCTGAAGGTGGGATTCTGAAACTGAGCATTTCATTTTATTCCATTACCTTTCTCTGTCTGTCTTCAGCGGCCTAATCCAGCGAACACGGAACATTCTGGCAAGGTTCTCTCAAAGTTATGAACAAACATTCTTACAGTAATGTCAATATAACGTTTGTTCAATGTTATGTTCAGCATAAACAACATCTGCAAAGTTACGACACTCAAAGTTCAATGCAAAGGGAGATATTTTCTTTTACAGAAATCGCTTTTTAAATGGCTGGTAGGGACTACAACGAGCTTCTTCCCGGGTTGGTGACATCACTAACCCTAAAATTTACATAAACCCGCCCACGAGAACACACAACAAAGGGGGCGGGGCCATGTTGGGCTGCTTTAGAGAAGAGGAAGAGTTGTTGTAGTAGAGTGTTGTTGACATGCCGTCATTTTACGCCGGACTGCTCCACAAACGAGAGTCAATTCAACACTGGTTTTGCACAAAAGATTAAAATGACGGCACATGCTAGTGGATGAGTTGAATCAACTCCACAGCAACTACATAAATTTATCCACTAACCATTCAGAAACGTCTAAAAGTTGTAACTTCTTCCTGAGTCTCTCCATCAGTGTCGACTCCGGTTTGAACAATGTAAGGCTGAACACCGTCGTCATTTTGGCTGCGTGAGATTCTCCAGCTTTGTTGTTGTTGATCGACCGAAGCGTGAGCTGTTAAAGCTCCGCCCTCTTCTGGAAAGGGGGCGGGAGCAGCAGCTCATTTGCACTTAAAGGGACACACACAGCGTGTTTTTACTCACACCCAAATAGGGGCAAATTTGACAAGCTATAATAAATGATCTGTGGGGGATTTTGAGCTGAAACTTCACAGACACATTCTGGAGACACCAGAGACTTATATTACATCTTGTGAAAGGGGCATAATTGGTCCACTTTAAATATTTTAAAAAAGTTTTTTCTTGGTTACACGAACGTTAAGGGAGCGTTCCATTTTATCATTCTTGAAACAGAATGTTAGGCTGAATGCTGGTAAAGTGGTCCGTTTCAGATCACATCATTAACAAACAAGTGTGAACAATTTCGTGTCGTTGTGCTGTAAATGATGATAACTGTGTTGTAGTTGTGTTTAAGTTCTGCCACTCATGTTTACTGTGTGAAATGTGTTTTAGTGAGTGAGAATGTGTTTAGAGTTAGCATTAATTTTTGCAAATTATGTCTAACAGCCTGAACGTGATTAAGGTTTTGAAGAAAGAGTGATTTATTTGACAAATGGGTTTAGGCCTTTGAGAATTTGTTTTAGAGAAATATGTATTTCTGTGCCTTGTGCTCGTTACTGCCACCCAGCGGACAGACACTAAACTGCGTTCATTAAAAAGCTTTTCTTCCAGTGTTGCCAATTTAGCAAATTTTCAGACTACCCTTGCATCTTTTTTTTTTTCTTTTTTTTCAAAAAAGCACCTAGTTAATAAGAAAATA
Source organism: Ctenopharyngodon idella (assembly GCF_019924925.1). Lineage (NCBI taxonomy): Eukaryota > Metazoa > Chordata > Actinopteri > Cypriniformes > Xenocyprididae > Ctenopharyngodon > Ctenopharyngodon idella. The sequence goes on from NC_067238.1 coordinate 32,425,565, forward strand.
GGAAAATGTAATTGTTCAAAAAAAATGTGTAACTGTTCAATAATGTATTTAATATCTGATCATAAAGATGTTTATATTACTTTTACAATTTTTTTTAATGAACAAATCTAAATTAATATACTATTTAAAATATTTTTTTGCGTAATCTACGCGATAACGCAGTTTTGCGTCATCGCGCAATGACATCACTACGTCATTTGGCAACTTTTAGCAACAAATCGACCCGCCTTTTTAGCAGCTTCCCCTGAAAATTAGTTGTCAACACTGTACCACTTGCTATGACCAACACAATAACACCAGAGAGAGAAAGAAAACGTCGTGCTTGCTTAAAGGTGCAGTAAGCGATTTCTGAGAAACTGTTGATGTCTAAAAAAAAAAAAACACGCCAACAAACACGCCCCTCCCTCAAATGCACGAGTGGATGTCTCTATCACCGCTGAAGCGATGCACAATAATGCTACTCAAAAAATAAAGCGAAGATGACGAATCAATCAACAAGATAATGAACATACAGCTCCCAGACAAACACTCAAAAACAGCTCATCTCAGTTCTGTGGAGCAAAACAATGTTACTCACGTGGAGCAGAAACAACTCCTAGAGCTTCTGCATTTGAAATCGATCATCTTTCAAGCGTCCAAATGCTTTGTGAGAAACTCGAGCCAGAGTTGACCAAATGATTACAACCTTTCTGCGTATAAAGCCTAATTATACACCAAACTGGCCATTTCAGATTAGTGGATTCTTTAAAACAAATGAATGACAATTTTACAGGATTTATGAATCAAAAAAATAAGAAATTAACATTCATTTAGCTACATTGAACAAATGTTCAAGTCAACATTTTACTAATACTTGTAGTTTAACATAACATACCGATATAAGCAACTATTTTTTTTACATTAATACTGTATAAAAGTATTTTGTACGTTATCTAACCCATTAAGTAATGTTAACAAATGAAACCTTATTGTAAGGTGTTTATGTATGCATAATTTTGACAGATTCAACCATGCTGTAAACTCTTAATGTATTCACTGCACAATCATCTATCTCAAATCTATGCCACGTGTTTTCATATTCCTGTCTTTACATGAGGTCAACACTGAGATACACAAACTTCAGAATAACCTTTTTATCATCAGGCAATGGATACATAAAAGTCTGAGTCAAGTGTACAAGTCAAACACGTTTATTGAAGAGTTTATGCTTTCTTTTGTGCAGCTTTCTGGAGCTTCTTCACCTCTTTCTTGATGATCTTGTTCCTCTGCAGAGAGAAAAGACAGATCAGCTCGTGTTCATGTCGCAGCATCATATACGCCTCACTATATACATACAGACGAAACATACCATTTTCTTGGCCTTCATCACCTTGAAGCGATCAAAGTCTGACATTGCTGCCCGCTGTTGAAAGAAGTTTAGCATGATTATGAAGCAAATCAGCACACAATTCATTCACAACACGAATCACTTCCATCCAGCTAACAGTAGTGTGTATGGAAGCTTGTTTACACCACTAAATAAATAAAAAGGCAATTGTGACTTTTTAAATCTCACAATTGCGAGCTGTGAAGTCCAATTCTGAGGAAACAAAGACTTTTTTCCTCAGAATTCTGACTTTATATTTCGCAAATCTGACTATAACTCGCAATTCTGACTTTATAACTCACAATTGCGATCTATAAAGTCCAATTTGGAGGACTCGGATTCTTCTCAGAATTACGAGTTTATAACTTGCAATTCTGACTTTATAACTCTTAAATCAGAATTGCGAGATTAAGTCACAATTACTTTTTTATTTTGTATTCAGTGGCGGAAACAAGCTTTCATAGGTGTGTAAGTGCAAGAGAGTCTGGAGGAAAAGCACCTTTTTTCTGGCCTCAATTTTCTTGGCCCAGCTGCTTTCTTCCCACTTCTTGTTGATCTCGGCCTTTTCCCAGGCGCGTCTCACATACTTCTGACGGGCGCTGAAGGAAACCACAACACGAGAAGATCAACTAGAGCTCAGGGAAACAAAACCTTCCCTTTTATCCAACACTGGACACCTCATTATATTCTCGGCATCTAGAGTTTAGATGCATCTGAAGTGACCCGACGCCATTGGATATTTTCAAAAATATAGCTGTATGTGTTTAAAGTTATTTTCATTAAAAAGGCTTTATACAAGTTTGAGTTCCCTTTAAAAAGAGAAAAGTTATCAATTGCATGTAAAATGTTACAAACACACAATTAAAAGAAAAAGTTTGACATTTGAAAGTGAAATGTTCAGATACAGAAGCTCTGCTGATAATAAAAAAGCAGCGAAACAAGTAGAGAACAAACACTGCGTCTGAAATCGCACACTATGTAGTAGGGTACTACATTTGGATTGAAACTAACTTCGCAACTGTTAAAATCAGTGCACTCTATAGTATGAATGTGTGCAGTATGATTTAAATTCACCATGTCATTATCATGTGACCTGCAGCATCACTTCAGAATCTCATCTACTGTTTTTCGAATACTATGAAATCAGACATACTGCTCACTTCACATACTGTGTATATAGTATTTAAGAAGGCATATTGGCTGTATCCAAAAATCGCACACTTCCCTACTATATACTAAATGGAAAAGCAGAAGTAGTAACGAAACGATAGTAGTATGTACTCAAAAGAGTAAACAAAACCTACTACTTGCGGCAAGATTCTGAAGAATGCATATGATGGACATTTTACTATCCAATGAGGCCACAGGACAGGATTTGTGAACGACAGTGAAGCCACGCAACTGACGCTGGTAGGTCACATGATAATGACAACATGGCGAATGTAGTACATTATCATACTACACACACTCATACAATATAGAACATACTATTTTTTTTTGGTGTCACAAAGTACTTATTCAAAATAAGCACCTACTCAAGAGATCATGTGATTTCAGACACATCGGCTCACCTGTGAGGAACTTTGATGACATAGTCAGTGAGCTGCAGACACTTGAAGGGCATCGCCTGCCTCTTCACTCCAGTGCACGGGCCGTCTACCAGTGCCTGAACACAATTCAAAATAAAACTCAGTATGCAAGTACACAAATCCATCATGTGTGATTTAACCGTGACATATGATGCTTCGTAAAGTGAAGTGAAGGTTACGACTTGACGTCACACAGTACATCAGTGATTAAACTCACCCTGTTTTGGTCAATGACATCTACAATCGCCACCAGCTTCCCCTCATGAGGGCCGAAAGCGATGAATGCGACGCGGCCGATCTCGACAAAGCGCTTGAACACCTGAAAAAATAATAATGCGTTTGTCAATGTAAAACATCCCAGTGACAGCACTGCAGATCTTATACGCCTTGTATGTGTCTAATAATGTTTCCAGAACATGTGACTTTAAATGTATACATCAGCCCGAAATTGGGTCTCCCAAGTGATCCCATTGGTTCAAATTGATTTATAGGTACTCTCTTTTCAAATCCTACAAAATCATGTAATACCATTTCAACTACATTATAATGACCATTTATGTCTGTATTAGGTAGCTTTTATACTAGCATAGCATACAAATAAGCGATTAACCTCTTAATTTAAGTGTTAAATGTCCAAATAATTAAGTTACAAATAAAACAAACTAATAATGTTCAATTATTCACTTAATATGCTTATTATTAGGCTATAACAGTTAATCAAGTGAAGGAAATTACGTTCAATTGGTTTTATTATGCACTGATGCGTTTTCGTACGCATTATATAGTAAGCTATGCGTATTTTAAAAGAATATAATTCGTATATACTAAGGATAATCATTAACTGACAGTTTGGGGAGACCCGATCTGTCACGACACCGGTTTCTCTCAGGCTCTGTATCAACAGTACAGCTGTCCCGCTCGTGCCCGTATGAACGAGATCGAGCGCAGCACATCCCCGACATAAAACGTGCTCATCTCGGGGGCTTCGGTAGCGTAATTTAACATAATTTGGTGTTTATGTTGAACACGAGTCTCCAGCCTGACGGATGAAGTGTCTGTAGAGTAACTCCGGCCTAACTCACTCACTCACTTCACCACGTTGTTTCGAGACGCATCTGACGCTCAATTTCTCACCGAAAGCGCCAAAAACGTCATTTATATTCCAAAAACTACTGTATATATGGGCATTAAGGTATTAAAATACATTTCCGATGATTTCTTCGTCTGTGACACTGCAAAAAACACCATTTTAACTTGATTTTAGACTCCGAGTAAGTGAGTTCACTCACCATGATGGCAGACCGTGGTAGAAAAAGGACGAAACGACTTCCGCTCTGGAATGAAGAGCCTTCCGTTTCAGTACTGCGCATGCGCGGCGATTCAAAGCTATACTTTGCAGCGATTTCTTTTCATTTTTTAAGTTTATGTCATACACGATCAAAGTCGTGCTGTGACAATTTCTTTTTTTAACCTTTTTATCTTTAGAAAGAATAAACAGAGGCGAGTTAAAGCAATAAAACAAAGAACAGTGTTCATATTTTTTTATGGAATTACTTTTATGTCTTTATTATTCAGTGTTTGAAAGCAAAAATAATTATATTGCAATTAAAAAAATAAAATACTGCAAGTAAAAAGTATTCTTAAAGCGGTTTTATTAATAATAAAAAAAAGTAAAAAATGACAAAAGTAACTGCATACATATTATCAGAGACCACGTGATCAGGAAATTATGAATAACTCAGTTGTTTTAAAGCATTTTGAAACAAACTGTACAAAAGACAAAGTGAACTTTTTTTTTTTGGGGAAAATCTCCTGTAAATAATGGCGTAGCCGAAGCGTTTAATTACCATTTGAGAAATTACATTTACTAATGCATTATTAAATAAGTTGTATATGTCATTATTAAACGGACCTGAGCTAATATGAATAAACAACGAACAGTTTATATATGTTAATGCATTAATTAATGGGATTAACTTACCGTAAAGTGTTCTCAGGACATTAATGAAGTGATTTATTAATGCTGAATCTTTCACACTTTGTTTATAGAAATTAAATTAAAATCTGAAAACAAGTCTCTGTTAAAACACTTCCAGAAGTTAAAAAAAAGTGCATCAAAAATGCTTTTCAATTGGTTTTGTGTATTTGTAAAATAAAACCATACACTTCAGGACAATTAAAAGGGACAAACTTTATTAATATTCACAATTAAAATCATGAGATTTATGTATTCAATCATGTAACAGACAGTTAAAAGTCTTAATTAAAAATTAATGCATAAATCATTTTACAAAGTCCAATCAGTTATTCAACGACAGCCCACAAAAGACTCGTTATAGATCTCCATCTTCTTGAGCGAGCTCCGGCGGGACGTGGGCTTCTGTTTGAAGATGGGGGAACGCAGGAACCGCGTGTCTGTGAATTTATCACCACGTCGAAGTTTCCTAAAAAACATAAAAGGTTGGTTAGAAACGCCTGAAGCTTCAGAAAGAGAAGGGCGGGTGCGAAGTGAGGGACGTACGAGCTGATGGACGGCTCCTTGTAGTTGACGGAGCTGGTGCAGCGGCGCCTGCGGCTGGAGCTCGGGGGCGTGTTCGGAGCAGACGCCGGCTTCTGATAGGCTGCGGGGGAGAGATTGCTCACGTCACTCAAAGCCACGCCCAGAAACGAGCGAACAACCAGCCCGCCTGCAGAAACACGTGTGCCACACATCAGTCTTCCTTCTACACCGAGAAACGTGACGTTGGTGAGTGAAAAGATCAAACATGTGGTGAGAAACACAGGAGACAGAGAAACTCCAGAGAAAGCAGCCCACATGAAAAGGTTGATCAAATATCAAGGATTTTACCTTTTCTTCTGCCTCTATCCATCACCAAAGGCTTTTGATTTTCCTGATCGGATGAGTTGCTGGGACACTTAGGGAATTCAAATATTGGGCAGTCAATCATCATAAGCTCCGCCTCTCCATCAGGAATAACAGGGATGGGAGACTCCAGAGAAACAGCAGGAGGCGCTGCAGGGAAACAGACGTTATTTATAGTTATTGTGTTATTTTAAATTTCATTATGTGCTATTTAGGTTTAATTCATTTTTATTTCAGTTTTAGTTATTTATTTCCAGTTAATAATTTTGCTAACAATGAGCAATATATTTGTTACAGAATTCATTAATCTGTTAAATAAAAACACATTGCTCATGTTAGTTCACAGTGTGTTAACGAACAATAACAAATACAGCTTTGATTTCAGTAATGTATTAGTAAATGTTGAAATTAACATTAAGATTAATAAATGTATTAATAAAAGTATTTTTCATTCTTAGTTCATGTTTACTAAAGTAGTTATGAAACATTATTGTAAAGTGTTACCATAAGTTTTTTCAACTAATATTTATATTTTATTTTATTGGTGTGAATCTTCACTTGCCTCATGATTCAATTCGAATATGATTCAGAGAGTAACGATTCGATTACAACTTTTCCTCTCATTCTTTATTAATAATAATTACATTAAAGGGTTAGTTCACCCAAAAATGAAAATTCTGTCATTATTTACTCACCCTCATGTCGTTCCACACCCGTAAGACCTTCGTTCATCTTTGTAACGCAAATTAAGATATTTTTGTTGAAATCCGATGGCTCAGTGAGGCCTCCATAGACAGCAATGCCATTTCCTCTCTCAAGATCCATTAATGTACTAAAAACATATTTAAATCAGTTCATGTGAGTACAGTGGTTCAATATTAATATATTAAGTGACGAGAATATTTTCGGTGCGCCAAAAAAAACAAAATAACGACTTATATAGTGATGGACGATTTCAAAACACTGCTTCATGAAGCTTCGGAGCGTTATGAATCAGCGTGTCGAATCAGCAGTTCGGAGCGCCAAAGTCACGTGATTTCAGCAGTTTGGTGGTTTGACACGCGATCCGAATCATGATTCGACACGCTGATTCGTAACGCTCCGAAGCTTCATGAAGGACCAAAAATATTCTCGTCGCTTTATAATATTAATATTGAACCACTGTACTCACATGAACTGATTTAAATATGTTTTTAGTACCTTAATGGATCTTGAGAGAGGAAATGTCATTGCTGGCTATGCAGGCCTCACTGAGCCATCGGATTTCAACAAAAATATCTTAATTTGTGTTCTGAAGATGAACGAAGGTCTTACGGGTGTGGAACGACATGAGGGTGAGTAAGTAATGACATTATTTTCATTTTTGGGTGAATTAAACCTTTAATAATTACAATATAGTTCTTTGTTATTTTTGTCTTTGTTATTAAAAATGAGAACAAAGATGCAAATAAACAAGAAACAAATTAAATTAACAGTGCTTTTTTTTTTATCAGATTCAGCAAAAGACCAAAAAATGCAATTATTATTATTATTATTATTATTTAAAAAAAACAATTGTATGGTAAAATTAAAAAAGCAAGTATTTAATAATAATATATTACATTGTTATAATACAGAATTGTTATAATTATTAACAGCAACAATAATAATTATCATTATTTTATTTCACAGAGCAACAGTAAAGTTAAAACATTTATGATTGCCTTAATGTGTTTGCTCTCAAACAAACTATTGAGCTCTTCTTTTGGCAGGAAACCGCAGGGAGATTTCATCACTCCTCTGTTGACAACAACAGCTTTATAAACGATTCTCATTATGAATTTGGTTGTCGCACGTTGTGTTTCTAAATGCAAATTATAACTGCCTCAAACACACCACACTTGCAAAGCAGCATTTACTGTGAATCGAAAGTAAAGATGAACACAGTGCTGAAACATGCAGCGCCTCAGACTATATATTTATATAATTACATCACAACCGTTGGGATTTGATGACGAATCGTAAAATCTATTATATTCCACAGCTCTATTAATAACCCTGGAACAGAAAGCAATAACCTTCAAGAATTATTCATCTGCAGATACCAGGGCTGGGCGATTTTTCCGATTAATTCGAATGTAATGTTCTGCCATGATTTTATTATTTTTAAATCAAGAATAAAAATGTTAGCAAACCACAGGACAGCACTGACAAAAAGTTATTTATTTTTTTATTACCTTTTATGTCCAAAATGGAATATTTTACGAAAAAAAAAACGTTGCAACATTTTACTAAAATCAAGATTGAATACATTTGGTCAAAATCTCCTGTTATAATAGATGAAGTGCTACGCAGGCTCTGATTAGACGTCAATACTGAACTGAACTGCAAACTGTTTGCCCTCTCTCTCTTCACCGTTTCACATCTCAGACCTCACATACATAAAATATTACCCTTTAAAGACATAGTTTTTAAAGTAAAGAGTAAAGGAAGCACTGTACAGTACTTTCTGAAACAACCAGTTCTTTATTTACTCTTGTAAGTTCACAAGTACCCACCCATAAAAACACTTTCTTATTAGATCTATGCAAATCCAATAGGTGACCTCAGAAAGGTGAGTTGTCACTGAAAGGTGAGGAGTTTGCATCTATGGGAAAGTATTAACAGGATTAAAAAATGAAATAACCATCATGGAAAATTACGTCGGGTAGAGGTTCTGAATTTCAGTTTCGAATACTTTTCGATTAATCGTCCAGCCCTACGTTATTGCATTGAAAAAACAAGACACAGCAAAGTTACTTTTTATTTTTAGAATGCCATTTCATGGGTGAGAGGATGCAAAAGATGCAAAACACGAGTGCGACAGCCAAACAATTCCACCAAACATAAAAACAAAAGGAAAAATAGTGCAATGGAATGCAAAAACCTGTAAAGAACGACTACTGTGTTTGATGTTTCATGTTTGCATGATGGTGACAGGCTGAACGGTGCTGTTATTTTCTGTTTTTACAAAGCATTTGCTGTTAGTAGTGTTTAAGTTAAGATTCTACAATATTTGCCATCATATGTCATGCATATTTCCTGCAAAGATATTTAACAAACAACGAGTCACTTGTTTTACAGTTACACCATGTTGATCACTTCAGGTGTAGTGTGAATAGAATCATATTGTAGTTACATTTTTAAGTTAACTAGTTAAACATTTATATATAAAAAAATAAATAATAATAAAAAAAAAGATTTTATTTTTTTGCCATTTCGCCCAGCCCTAGCAGATACCACTGAAAATCAAAAATGTGTTGTTTTTTTGTTTTGTTTTTTTAAAGTAAAAAAACAAAAGGGGGTTTACCTTGGCTTGGCTCTGATTGGCTGGGATTCTCAGAAGGAACACAAACGGGTGACTGTGGGTCAAGGTGCAGGTCAGTTTCATTCACCTCAATCCTATTTCTCTCTGTGAAACATTAAATGATTAAAACAATGAAATGACATTGAAATGTTAGTTTCATATATAACTCAAAGCACTGTACCGTACCCGTGCGCTGCCCTTGGGAAGCGTTTCCTCTGGCCTCTTGAACGGACCGTCTTTTGGAGCGAGCGCGTCTGGCCGGCGGACTACGAGCTCTTCTGGACTTCCTCTTCGGTACGTAAGGAGAGTCATCTTCATCCTGACCGTCTTCTGAGAGGCTGCGGTCGGTCTCCATGGCCTCGTCCTCTTTATCTGCCGCAGCATCTGGTGACGGTTTCTCCGCAGCTTTGTTTCCTGCTCTGAACGGCGTCAGATGGACGGCCTCTTCACAGTCGAAGTCGAAGGTGTCGTTGCCTCCCAGCGAGGAGTTCAGGCGGTCGGCAGGCGGGAGCGGCGCTCGTGCGCGACTCTGAGAACGGTCCCGACTCTTGGAGCGTGCTCGGGGTTTGGGGTTCTCCCACGGCTTCTTCAGCGGGGCTCGGTCTGGTCTGCGGCCCCGGGCCGTGGCTTGGGTTGGCTTCTTCTTGTTCTGTCGGGCGGGCCGCTGAGGAGGCTCAGGCGTCGAGTGCTGAACGGCCGGGAGCTCAGCAATCTCCAGCTCAAACTCACAGTTCGGCCCTGCCTTTTGATCCTCGTCCTGTTCATTCCGCACCTCCTCCAGTGAAGTGTTTTGCGCCACCTCCTGTCTGGCATCAATAGTTTCTTCTCTTTTTCCATCCAGTATGTTGCTTCTCCCGACAGAGGCTGAGTCGAAACGCGAGCTCCGCCTCCTCACGGTCTCAGAGCGTCTCTTTCGCCTCGTTCCTACCGTGGGCGGCAACGAAACCTGTCTGTCAACACGGCAACCCGAAACAGCCTCTGCAAACATAAACGGCACAGTATAAAACCCCAAACATACAGAAACGTCTATAATGATGATCTGGTGACGACGACACACGCAGCAGTACCTGCAGTCAAAGGCGGATCCTGCATGTCCGTCTCAACCACACAAACTAGCCTGTGACACAATAACAGAAACAATATGGTCACCAATTAAGTCGAAAAGCTGCTTTTTGGTAAAAAATTATAATAATCATAAATGTTTCTTGAGCATCAAATCATCATATTAGAATGATTTCTGAAGGATCATGTGACACTGAAGCCTGGAGTAATGATGCTGAAAATTCAGCTTTGATCACAGGAATAAATTACACTTTACTATATATTCACATAGAAAACAGCTGATTTACATTGGAATAATATTTCACTGTTTTACTGTATTTTTGATCAAATAAATGTAGTCTTGGTGAGCAGAAGAGACTTCTTTCAAAAACAACCCCACACTTTTAAATATAATTTTTCTATTAAAAGCTTTAGAGCTTGTTCTTTCTCACCGAGGACTGACGGGCCGAGCTGGACTCGTCTCAACAGGAGCAGAAACCTACAAAAACAGAAAGCAAAAAGAAATTACCCTGCAGTGCAATACTTTAACAGGGCATTATTTTACATGCCCATACACAAAAAATTTTAATATACATTAATGCAACATCCTGCACCTCATTTTAACCCATGTTTCCATCCATGAAATCGTACATATCACCACCTAAAGGAGGACTCCGTACACCTCTCACCTGAGCGCTTTCAACAGGCCCTCGATCTCGAAGCGTCCGCTTCAGCATCAGCAGGTGGAAGACGAGCGCTTGCCTTTCTTTCTTCAGCTGCAGGATGACTCCCTGCGCTTGCCGTACCTTCTCCCGCTCCATCTGCAGGGCCACGGCCAGAGCTTTGTTATTCACCTGGACGCTCTTCAGCACAAACGGCTTCACCGTCGCTGTGGAGGACAGAATGAAGTGATGGATTAGACCAAATTAAACTGATTTATGGTTCCTTAAAAGTCACCATCAAATCAAAATTGATTTTTTTATTTATATTTTTATTTTATGGAATATTATAAATGATTTATTTTCTTAAAGGGTTAGGTCACTCAAAAATGAAAATTCTGTCATTAATTACTCACCCTCATGTCGTTCCACACCCGTAAGACCTTCATTCATCTTCAGAACACAAATTAAGACATTTTGATGAAATCCGAGAGGTTTTTTTATCCTCCATTGAAAGCAACGAAATTACCACATTCAAGGTCCAGAAAGGTACTAAAGACATCGTTAAAACAGTCATGTGACTGCAGTGGTTCAACCTTAATGTTATGAAAAGACAAGAATACTTTTTGTGTGCAAAAACAAAACAAAAATAACTTTATTCAACAATTTTTCCTCTTCCCCGTCAGTCTGTTACGCAGTTGGCGCAGTTCTGTGTTTAGGTCCGAACGCGTCAGTGTCAGCATCACACGTATACATCGTGCTGCTCACATGATCAGCGATATACTGAGCCAGCGTTCTGACGTAAAACCTGGAAGCGCTGCAACGTAAATAGGTTGTTGAATAAAGTTGTTATTTTTGTTTTGTTTTTGCGCTCAAAAAGTATTCTCATCGCTTCATTACATTAAGGTTGAACCTCTGCAAAATACCTTAATTTGTGTTCAGAAGATGAACGAAGGTCTTGCGGCTGTGGAACGACATAAGTGTGAGTAATTAATGACAGAAGTTTCATTTTTGGGTGAACTAACCCTTTAATTCATGTGCTTCGTAATCTTGAATCAGAATAAATTCCTCTCCCTCTTGCAGCTCTGGTGATGAGGGCGGAGCAACCTGTCACTCACATGAGATCCACTAATAGCAAACCACAACCATCCAATCAATTTCCCACAGAAAAATATCAAGCTGCGCCTCACATTTGTTCTTGTTCGAGAAGCCGTTTTGTTACAATAAGGGGAAAAAAAAAGAGCGGAACTTCTGTTTCATGCCCACTTTAATTTTGTTCCAAACCTGTGAGACTCTTTCTTCTGTAGGTAAACAAAAGGAGATGCTAGGTTGAATGGAAAACGCTACAACGAGGCTGTCATTTCTAAACTCCACAGAAGAAAGTCAATCAGATGTGTTTGGAACAACGTGCGTCAATGACAGAATTCACATTTTTTGGGTGCACTATCCCTTTAAGAACTGGGAGATCGGTTTCAATAGACCTGGTACTGGTACTAACAATACCATAAAACACAACAAAGAAGTCTATAAACATAAAAACACATCAAACGGCACGAATATGACAAACATAAAGCGCATTACTCGCACCTGTGTTTTTGTTCTTCAGTTTTGACAGGCCGCGGCTGGCAGCTGAAGCGCTGGCGAGACGTTTGTTTCTCTTTTCCTTCATTTTTTCCTTGATGTCGTCCAGACTCTGCTGGAAAGACTTCTTCTGCACTACCCGCTCCCGAGCCATGGCTAAACCGCGCAGGAACCGCGTCCAGTGAAGAGTCTCTCAGCCGATTAAGGGTTAAACTTTACCTCCATTTTACCCTGATCTTGACCTAAACACGGCGCACGTCTTACCCAGTTGTTTGCCGCTATCATAAAAGGTGAATAAACAGACACTTTAGAACGGATAGTGCGTAAATTATGTATTTTATGTGAGATGCTTCTCTGGCGTATTTCCCCCGTCCTGGAAGTTGATGTTCGAAATCATGCGCTGCGCGCTCTGATTGGAGGAACAAACGTCACTTCCGCCGCGACTAGTTCAGACGTCATCTGCTGCAGTCAAAAAGATAAATAAAAAACGCCAATACTCTAAATGAATGTGGAAAGATTTCCTCTATTTATTTATTATTGAGAGCATTGACAAAAGATTTTTGTTTTACTTTGAGGAAAATGTAAATAATCTTATTTTGTTAACAAAACTGTATATAGCCTGTCCTACATAAATGTAAATTTTCAAGACATAAACAACTTTTCTATGTTTTGCTGGCTGAAGTACAGCATTACTTTGGGACTATCTCTAACTCATGTCATGAAACAAGAAGAGATTATTGAAAAACAATTGATATACAGGTGCTGGTCATATAATTAGAATATCGTGAAAAAGTTCATTTTTTTATTGTAAATTATTTTAAAAAATGAAACTTTCATATATTCTAGATTCCCTACATGTAAAGTAAAACATTTCAAAAGGTTTTTTTTTTTTTAAATTCGTTGATTAGAGCGTACAGCTCATGAAAGTCCAAAATCCAGTATCTCAAAATATTAGAATATTTACATTTGAGTTTCATTAAATGACCATCCCTACAGTATAAATTCCAGGTATCTTTTGTTCTTTGAAACCACACTAATGCGGAAGACTGCTGACTTGGCAATGGTCCAGGAGACAATCATTGACACCCTCCACAAAGAGAGTAAGTCACAGAAGGTCATTACTGAATGGGGTGGCTGTTTACAGAGTGTATATCATAGCATATTAAATGCAAAGTTGACTGGAAGGAAGAAATTGGGTAGGCAAAGATGCACAAGCAACAGGGATGACCGCAAGCTTGAGAATACTGTCAAGTAAAGCCGATTCAAACACTTGGGAGAGCTTCACAATGAGTAGAATGAAGCCGGAGTCAGCGCATCAAGAGTCACCACACTCAGACATCTTCAGGAAAAGGACTACCAAGCCACTTCTGAACCAGAGACAACGTCAGAAGCATCTTACCTGGGCTAAGGAGAAAAAGAACTGGACAGTGAACAGTGGTCGAAAGTCCTCTTTTCAGATAAAAGTAAATTTTGCATTTCATGTTGAAATCATGGTCCCAGAGTATGAAGGAAGACTGGAGAGGCACAGAATCCAAGCTGCTTGAAGTCTAGTGTGAAGTTTCTGAAGTCAGTAATGATTTGGGGGGGGCGTGACGTCTGCTGGTGTTGGTCCATTGTGTTTTATCAAGTGCAAAGTCAATGCAGCCATCTTCCAGGAGATTTTGGAGCACTTTATGCTTCCATCTGCTGACAAGCTTTATGGAGATGCTGATTTCCTTTTCCAGCAGGACTTTAGCACCTGCCCACAGTGCAAAAACCACTTCCAAGTGGTTTGCTGAGCATGATATTACTGTGCTTTATTGGCCAGCCAATATGCCTGACCTGAATCTATGGGATATTTTCAAGAGAAAGATGAGAAACAGTCGATCCAACAATATACAGATGATCTGAAGGCTCAATAGTGCCTCAGCAGTGCCACAGGCTGATCACTTCCATGCCACACTTCACTGATGCAGTAATTTGTGCTAGGAGCAAGTCATTTGCTGTAATATGTCCTGCCGATCAAGTATTGAGTGCACAAAAGAACATACTTTAAAGAACTTGAACTTTTCTGTTTTGCAAATCCATTTTTTGATTGATCTTAGGAAATATTCTAATATTTTGAAATACTGGATTTTGGACTTTCATGAGCTGTACGCTCTAATCATCAAAATTTAAAAAAAAAAACTTTTGAAATGTTTTAATTTACATGTAGGGAATCTAGAATATATGAAAGTTTCATTTTTAAAAATAATTTATAATAAAAAAATGAACTTTTTGATGATATTCTAATTATATGACCAGCACGTGTATGTAAGTTCTTTAATCTTTTTCTTTGATATGTGATCTGTTCTGATCTATTCTGTTTTAATGGCTACTTTCTTTGTTTATGATGTTCCTAATAAAAAAAAAAAAAAGATCAAATGCCTTATATGGACTGGCTCCAAACCATTTTTTCTTCATTTTATACATGACCTCAAACAATATAGTTGTGTTATGTATAAATATAAAGGATAATGCATTATGTATATTAAATATACTGTTTTCCCTTTTTTATTGTACTCCAGCACATCTATCTATCTAGCATAATGTAACAAGTTCAACTTTTTCAATTGTTGCTCATTGTATATTATAAATAAAAATGTCTCTGTTTTTGTTTATGAAAATAAGCTCACGATAATTAGTTTCCTTTTATTTACACACACGTGATTTCCCAGTAGATCTACAGAAAACTGAACTGTTCTCACACGATTTAGTTCTTACAATTCATAATGTAGTACTGCATAGAAAACATTACTATTTTTAGAAAGTTCTGTGTTTATTCCTGCACAACTTTAATAAATATTTACTTTGTCCGAATGGGCTCTGGCATAATGGTGATCAAAATAAATAAAATGTCTTTGATCTTTCTTCAAACTTAGAGTTTGTTGCACTATGATAACTTTTTAAACTTCCTCTCAAAGATCATTTACTGCAAAACAGCTTCTGCAATTTTAACCCATCATCATCGACGCACGATCATCCGTAAGATCTGAATGTCAGTGGGTCAAAACTGTATATTTTCACCTTTCAGGGTATTTAAAAAGGGTCATATAGGAAAGTGTTTGTGAACAGAGTGCGCTTTATTAACTCAACCTATGATGTTGTGTCTGCTTTCCAGTACATTTGATTATGCAAACCTAAAGTTAAAGTTAGCTACATTTCCTTAAAATTATGGATTATTATTCGCAAACTATAATCACAAAACAAAACTGTATTCCATTTGTGAGAATGATTTGTGAATCATTTATTTTTCAGGTCAGCGGAAAAATAATCTTGTTTTCCCTTTGAATGAAGTTTGTATTTCTGACAGATATTTATTCTTGTTTTAAGCACAAACTCACTTCATTTTGGTGTTTTTTTCCAATAAACAAGACTTAATATCATCAGTCATTTTGCATTTTTAGATATTTTTAAAGAAAAGCAAGACAAAATACTACAAACATGCAGTAAATTCTGGGGGAAAAAAGAGGAGGATTTGCTGCAAAACAATAAAAACACATTAAAAAATTAATGTACACAATGTACTGTTTTAATTTGACGGAATTTTCCGTATTACAGGTGTTTTGCCAGTACATTATCCATTTTTTTAACATATTTTTTTGCACATATAAAAATATTGTCTCTCTTGGAAGCTGTGCAATGAACGAGAAGTGAAAAACACCGGAATCAAGATGAAGCGAGACAAGGGACCAACAGAAGTTCCTGAAAAACAAACATAATTTTTAGTCATGCCGACTAATAGTCAAATGCTCTGGATATCTCTTATGAAGAATAGGTGTTACCTTGATAACTGAAAACATCACTCAGACTTGTCATATACACATAAAAATGATTTTGCATATTGCAATGGCTCCAGTATTTGAGGAAGTGTGTATATAAAGCATGGATGGATAGATGGATGGCACTGCTGTTGACAGAAACCTAAACGACCTACTGGATACAAACACCTGAGAAGATGAGACCTGTCCTCTATGTCTATCTGCTGCTCTTCTCTGCTCAGGTGAGTTATCATCACATACATCAATCAGAAATGTTTCTTGAGCATCAAATCATCATATTAGAATGATTTCTGAAGGATCATGTGACACTGAAGACTGGAGTAATGATACTGAAAATTCAGCTTTGATCACAGGAATAAATTACACTTTACTATATATTCACATAGAAAACAGCTGATTTAAATTATAACAATATTTCACAATATTACTATTACAAAATTAAAAATGACATTAAAATTTAGGGTAGGAGATAAGAGAATGTCTCCATTTCAAGGTTTTTATCATCACAGGACGATGTTGTGAAGCAGTCATTTTCTAATGTTTTTCCCTTGGTATAATAACACTTGTTGGAATTGTACTGGTCAGACGAAGTCAGAGCAGTGAGTAGTGTAACATCTAGACGAACTCTGAGCATTGAAATACATAACTAAGATTATTCAATAAACTCTGCTCTTTTTATTATCATCACTTCGTCTTCTGCTTCTACTCTTCTTTGGCTTTAGTCAACTCTCAGGCTGATAGAAGGCTGTTAATAGAGCTCTTGAGGTACCAGACAAGACTTTCTGTTGACAGGTTTGCTGGGTTGCACACACCAGACAAACGGATATCTTTTGATGAGATCCAGCATCCGGGGTTGGATTTGATATTTCTTACGTGGAGATTTTATCCGATCAAACAGAGGGAAATGCGTATTCACTTCTGTACAGTAGAGGGCGCGGCTCAAACAAACCTTTCAGCTGTGCAGCTATTCTGGACTGCAGAAGAACGGGACGCAGAAGAAGAAAGTTCAACACTCTGGGTGCTTCTCAAACAGAAGACTAAAGCTCCATATCTCGGCACGTTCGGGTCCGAAGATGATAATTAAAAGTATCCAAAAAGGTTCCAATAACAAAAGGACTTTATTAAACAAAACAACACAGGTAATTCCACTGACGATGAGCAAATGAAACAGCATGTTACACATGAACAATACTGGACAATGAATTGAAATAAAAGAGGAACTTACATTTACAATGATAACAAACTCATGGGCAAACAGGTGTGCTGAGACTGAATGAGTGTCCATAGAAACTAAGGTAACACTTTATTTTAAGGGGACATAGTTACTACATGCACTTACTATATAAATAAGAGTAAATTATGCATAATTACAAGAAACTAACCCTGAACCAAACCCTAACCATAACTCTATAGTAAGTACATGTAGTTAAGTAATATTACTCAGTAATTATTTGAGTAAGTACAATGTAACTACATCACCTTAAATAAAGTGTAACCGAAGCTAATGACTGGCGGGCAAAAAGGAACACGGGAAACTGAAGAAAAACAAACTAACAGTCCATGAAAATAAAAGTAAACAATAGAACCAGCATTACACCCCCCCTCCTGGAAGGCGCGTCCATGTGCCGTAAACAAAGTCCAACTGAAGAGGGAGGCGGGTGCTCTGGAGGAAGACGAGGGGCCGTTGAAGGGCTGGAGATTAGAGGTGATAGTGGCGGAGAATACCAATGCGGTGATGATGGTGGGAGGAGCCATGGAGGAGTGGATGGTGGAAAGGCCCATGGAGGAGTGGACGGTGGAAGGATTCAGGGTGAAACAGATGGCTGACGAGGTCCTAGAGTGACCCAAAAGATGGCGACCCACAGTGGCAGTGATGGAGGGAGAAGCCAAGGTGGTTGTTTGAGCCCAACTGACAGCAATGATGCCTAGAGATGTAGAGGCCCAGGCGGAGTCTGTGGGACCGAGACCCAGTAACGCCAAAGGACTGGGAGGCCAAGGCAGAGTCCCAGCATTGAACGGGGGAGCTGGAGCCAGGGTGCTGGAAGATTGAGAGGATGCCGGTGTGAGTGAGGGAAGTAGGAGCCCAATGGAGTCGTAGGGGTGGAAAGATAAGGGGCAGCCGAACCCCCGGAAGTCTGTGGCGATGGTATTGCGATGACTGACCAAGGTGAAGCCTGTGGGACAAGGGAGCCCAGTGGAGCTTGAAGGATGACGGTGCCGGGTGGAGGTGAGGGGGCGAGGAGCCAGGGTGGAACCAATTGGTTGACGGGCCGAGGCGGAACTGAGGGCACAGAGGGACAAGGCAGAGCCCAGGACTACTTATGCCAGGGCAGAGCTGGCATGTGGAAGTCCCAGGGCAGATCAGGGATGAATGGCAGGGCTGATGGTAGAGTTGCGGGGATAAAGGGAGTCAGCGGAGGCGGAGATGAGGTAATGGCTGGCCTTGGTGGAGCGTGCAGGAACAGAAGTCTGGGTGTGGAGGCAAGCTTAGTGATGGACAGGGATGGTGGTGATGACAACAACAACTCAGAGCTGGACAGGACTGGTGCTGACAAAGAACACACTGCGTACAGAACTGGTGGAGATGAAGAACTTGAGCTTGGCAGGACCAGCGATGGCGAAGAGACATTAGTGCGGGGGGGACCTGTGGCATCTCTCTTCGGAGTGGGAGGGGTGGGAGGGGGAGGGGAGCACTACCTCCATCTCCCAGTTGATCAGCCATTCCTCCTCATCCAGCACCACCAATATTCCCACTGGGACAGATGTTGTGGCAGGCTCACACACCTGTTCACCTGGGACTTCAGACCTTCAGACTGGGAGGCCAAGACGAATGGGCGAGGTGGAGCAAGGGTGCCGGAGGATTGAGCCGATGCTGCTGTGAGTGAGGTCAGGGGCATATCCCAAGGGAAGAAGGAGCCCTACAGATCCGTAGAGGTGTAAATATGAGGGGCAGCCGAAGGACCTTTAGTCCATGGCGATGGTAGAGCGACGACTGACCAAGGTGGAACTGGTGAACGAGGGAGCCCAGTGGAGCTGGAAGGACGACGGTGCCGGGTGGAGCCGAGGGGGCGAGAAGCCAGGGCGCAGCCGATAGGTTGACGGGCCGAGGTGGAGCCTGGGACACCTCATGCCAGGGCAGAGCTGTCGACCGAAAGCCCCAAGGTGGATCAGGGCTGAATAGCAGGGCTGATGGTAGAGCTGAGGTGCTGAAGGGAGCCAGCTGAGGTGGAGACGGAGAGGAGGGAATGGCTGGCCTTGGTGGAGTGTGCAGGAACGGAAGTCCGGATGTGGAGGCAAGCTTAGTGATGGACAGGGACGGTGGTGATGACAACAACTCAGAGATGGACAGGACTAGTGGTGACGAAGGACTTGAGCTGGTCAAGACCAGCGTTGACAAAAAGACATTAGTGCAGGAGGGGACCAGTGGCAGAGAAGGTTTGTGGGTGGATAGGATGGGAAGCACTACCTCCATCTCCCAGTCGATCAGCCATTCCTCCTCATCCAGCACCACCGATATTCCAACTGGCACAGATGTTGTGGCAAGCTCACACACTTGGTCAGCCGGGACCTCAGTCCTTGCATCCGGGACGGACTTGGCATCTCCGATGTGGGCATGGGCTCAGGCATAATGTCCGTGGTGGGTAATAGCTGGGTCTCACAGTCTGTGGTGGGCTCTGGTTCCTAATCGGTAGTGGGCGTGGCAGTGGGATCCTCCTCTTCTTCTTCTACTTCTTCTCATCATCCATCAGACTCCTCTGCATACTCCTCTAAGTTAATTTCTCCTTGAAAAACAAAAATAACGGCTCAGTTGAGCTTGTGAAAACAACCATAGGGGCCACATTAATGGATGCAATCGCTATTGTTTTCGCTTTCAGGTCGTTTATTCTATCATGTTCATGTGTAAAACATAAATAATGTTTTCGGAGATGAAGGCATTCATGTTATCTTTTGTTTGACCACAGACGGTTGTCATTCAATGCACTGTATTAATAAAAAAAAGCCAGTGACGTAGCCATGTGCACTTACCAGAGGATCTCATTCTAGTGTTTAATGCTGAGGAGGACACTAGCCTACAAGCCTGTGAAGGACTGGACTAGGAAGGACACACCCTCACTAGGATGCAGTCTTCAGTTTGAGAAGCACCCTCTTACTTCAGCGAAATAAACAAAAAATGAAACACAAGTGTGATGTTTATCTAGTCATTTTGGCTTATTGGCATAGTTGAATTGGATAATCAAAAGTCAGCAGCAAAGACATTGGTTAATAAAGTGAGATTAAATACATAAAGTACATTTGTGTAATTTATCATTTAATTATTGCAGGTTTGTGTAATATTCTGAGTTTGCATTTCACTGTTTTATTCATTTTGAGGGATACTGAATCTATTATATATACTGTATATATAACCATGGCCAAAAGTATTAGCAGTGACCAATTTTGTTTCACAAAGTTTGCTGCTTCAGTGTTTATAGATTATTTTTTCACATGTTTCTATGGTATACTTGAAAACAATGATAAGCATTTTCAGGTTTCACATTAAAAAAAAACACATCAGAAATTCTGTTGAGTATTTCAAATGACAATTTTATCAATAGAAATTATCTCATCTGAGCTTTATCTCTTCCTAACAGAAAACAACTGGACAGATCAATAATACCACAACAGTCAGTGATTCGACTGTAGCCTCACAAACTTCCTTGCAAACAACGACCTACTCAAGCATCGATACCACACATACTCCAACAATGACCTTCAACACTTCAAGCACTCCAACAACAACCTACTCAAGTGTGGATAACACAAGTGCTCCAACAACGACCTTGAGGACTACAAGCGCTCCTACACCGACCTTCGAGAGTACAGGCGCTCCAACAACAACCTACTCAAGCGTCAATACCATAAGCGCTCCAACAACGACCTTGAGGACTACAAGCGCTCCTACACCGACCTTCGAGACTACAGGCGCTCCAACAACAACCTACTCAAGCATCGATACCACAAGTGCTCCAACAACGACCTTGAGGACCACAAGCGCTCCTACACCGACCTTCGAGAGTATAGGCGCTCCAGCAACAACCTACTCAAGCATCGATACTACAAGCACTCCAACAATGGCTTTCAGGACTACAAGCACTCCAACAACAACCTACTCAAGCATCGATACCACAAGCACTCCACCAATGACCTTCATGACTGCAAAAGCTCCAACAACGACCTTCATGACTACAAAAGATCCAACAACAACCTTCACGACTACAAGCACTCCAACAACAACCTACTCAAACGCCGATACCACAGGCACTCCACCAACGACCTTCACGACTACAAAAGCTCCAACAATGACCTTCACGACTACAAGCACTCCAACAACAACCTACTCAAGCGTCGATACCACAAGCACTCCACCAACGACCTTCACGACTACAAAAGCTCCAACAATGACCTTCACGACTACAAGCACTCCCACAACAACCTACTTAAGCGTCGATACCACAAGCACTCCACCAACGACCTTCACGACTACAAAAGCTCCAACAATGACCTTCACGACTACAAGCACTCCCACAACAACCTACTTAAGCGTCGATACCACAAGCACTCCACCAACGACCTTCACGACTACAAAAGCTCCAACAATGACCTTCACGACTACAAGCACTCCAACAACAACCTACTCAAGCGTCGATACCACAAGCACTCCACCAACGACCTTCACGACTACAAAAGCTCCAACAATGACCTTCACGACTACAAGCACTCCAACAACAACCTACTCAAGCGTCGATACCACAAGCACTCCACCAACGACCTTCACGACTACAAAAGCTCCAACAATGACCTTCACGACTACAAGCACTCCAACAACAACCTACTTAAGCGTCGATACCACAAGCACTCCACCAACGACCTTCACGACTACAAAAGCTCCAACAACGACCTTCACGACTACAAGCACTCCAACAACAACCTACTCAAGCGCCGATACCACAGGCACTCCACCAATGACCTTCACGACTACAAAAGCTCCAACGACCTTCACGACTACAAAAGCTCCAACAATGACCTTCACAACTACAAGCACTCCAACAACGACCTACTCAAGCGCCGATACCACTTCATCAGCTCTTATTAGCAGCAAAACTCCAAACACTCAATCCCAGAGCTCCCAGAGTCTATCCACTCCTCCCTCCACGACCCAAACTGAGGTCAAAAGCAGCACCACCATGACTACAAACCCAGCACAGACTACCCAAACCACTGGCTCCATCGCAGCTTCAGCCCATGTCCACTTTGATCCTCTGCTGATGTCTCTGATGATTCTTGTCATAGTGGAACTTTAATGCAAATTGTTTGATCCTTAGTCGCCCGGGAATTATTATTAACTCTCATTAACTATGTGTGTTAATTATTTTGTAATTTGTAGTCAGGGTCTTTCTGTGGAGGTTTAATGTCTAGATAATTCAAATTTTGTGTGACGCAACACTGACCTCATCTTGTACTGATCTGAACACAGCCTTACTAACTCCTGTTGATAGAACGCCACATTTATGACAACAAGTAAGGACATGACAAACAGAATAGATTTTGGAGTAAAACTTGTGATTTCCATTTTTCAAATGCTTGTAAATTTGTTTTATGTTGAATACGTACAGTTGGGTAAAGGGACATTCAGCTGGATTGTTTTCTGAGTCTCATTTGTTGGTCTGAAGTGTGTCAGTAATTTTTATGATAGTTTTTTGTGCTTGAGCTCCTTATTGAGCTTTTTACCTGCTGGATGTGTGAACCTTTTGTTTACCTCCTGCTTTTCAGAGTAACCAGGAATTTGTGCAGCACATTTCATTATAACCGTTCATAATACATTCAGTATAACTTTTCGTGCTCAACTAGCCAAATGCAAATCTTCATCTGATGTATCTGATAAGCACAGGACATTTCCTGCAAATTCTTTTTCAATTTATTTGACACATGGTCATTGTCACGAACACCAATAAAATTGCATATAAACATTATATAGTATATAAAAAAAACCATTTCCTTCTAAACTTTTAAGTTCACTTTAATTCTCTTTCCAAAGACTCATGATTCCTCATCTTTATCACACCTCAGTTTAATGTTCTTCTAGTTCTGACACAGGGTTAGATTTGACAAAAATGTTTGAGCATTCCAGTCGTTCCACTGCTATCGAACCTGTCCTACTTTCATACAATATCACTGTTACTGATTTGGGCTTAAGAAAGACAAATCTATCATATTCTGTTTAAATATCTTTGGATTAAAAACACATGGCGACTTGATTAAGACCAAACTAACCATTGAGGTCACATGTTCATCGAGCTATTTATCTTAACTATCTATATGCCAAATACTGAAAAAATAATCTGTATTTTCATTTGTTGATTAGAATAAGACTTGTACTTAAATTCCTTAAATTGTCTTAGATTTATGTTTAAAACAAAAAT